>NC_064461.1:1619494-1721000 GCF_023343835.1 Lagopus muta
GTTCTGGGGGGGAAATTCAGTTGGAAATGGGGAAGGAAGAGAAGGGTGCTTTGTTGGAAGCCCACGAGGTCCGTTTGGGCAGAGCTTGGGGCCGGCTGTGGGGCAGGAGCTGTTGGGGCTGCTTCCAACCCACGCTGCGGTTCGTTGTGTGCAAAAACGGGGGAGGGGGCTGCTGTGGTGACCCATGGAACAGCCGTCACCGTGGGACCACGTTGTCCCAGAGCCTACATCAGCCTGTGGGGCAGGTTGGGCTGCTGACCCACAGGAAGAGCCCTGGTGCCGTGGGGTGACGATGAGAGGAGCCTCCTGCGGTCCCACAGCTCAGCTGCTCTCCTCTTCTGCTGCTCCCACATCGATCTGTGGATGCGTTTCAGCTTCTTAACCTTGACCCGATGTCACACGGTGGCCAACAGCTCCCACCTCCCCACCGCAGCACAGGGGCCCCGCGGTGCCCACAGCACGACCCGGCTCTGCCCTGCCGCTCTCAGCGCTGTGAGCAGCCCTGCCAAGCTCCGAGCTTCCACCTGTGGGGATTTGGGCTCTCTTTTGCTTTGCCCTTTCCTTGAAGCCGAGTTCTGTGCATGTCTGCCTTCGGAGGAAGGATAAAAATCGCGGCGTTTGGGGTCAGGTTGGTTCAGGTCGCGCTTGAGGGCGCTGTGGCTCTGCGGGTGCTCGTGGGGACGCTGGGTTTGCTCACCTCTGCCTCCGTGTCACCGCTGGAGCTCACCCTGTGCCGCAAGGACTCACCCGCTGCAGAGCTGGGAATTGCGCACAGCCCCGTCTATGCGTTCCGAGCTGCCTTTCCGGGGCTGTTTGCCTCCATTCCAATGGACGTTCCGTTGAATCTTTTGCTCCGTGCGAGGCTGGGATGGGAAGGAAGCTGCCAGAGGGACATTTTGGCACCAAGAGATTCAAACTGGGATGGATCCGGTCCCCTTCGCTGCAAAACAGAACTTGGGAGCCTTCCCAAAGCAGCCGCGTGCCAGAGCCCCTGCGGCAGCCCGTGGGGACGGTCCGAAACTGCCGGCACCGCTCTGAGCCCGGAGCTCCATCTGCTTCCTCCCCTCCCGCTGCCCGCACGGCGCGGAGCCCCACGTCGGTTGCGGGGTGTCGGAGCGCCGTCAGAGCGTCGCTGCCGGCCGAACAGCAGCGGGCGGTGCGTGCGGGATGGCGCTGAGGCCGAGCGTGGAGCAAACGGGGTCGGCGGCTGGCACCGCGGAGCGAGCGGGGCTGGGGGCGGCCCTCAGCGAAGGCCCTCGTGCAGGAGGAAGGCTGCGAGGAGGAGGAGGAGCGGCGCCGAGCAGATGCATCGAAACCAGGGCAGCTTTTCCTCCTCCCATCACAAAAGCTGGAGTGTTTGGAGCAGCCTGGAAGCCGGGCTGCGGGCATCCCAGGCTGTGGATTCGCGCTCGGCTCCAACCAACCTGCGCGGCAGATGTCGGAGCTGAGCGGTTTGGGATGGATTTTGGGGGAGCTGAGAGAGGTGGGGACGCTGCTTTTGCCGCTCGTAGCCGGGATGGCAGCGCCCTGCAGAAGTGCAGAGGTTTCATTAACGAAGCACTGATTATTATTATTATTATTATTTTTTCCTGGAGCGTTTCTCTGGGTTTCGGTGCGCTGGAACGGGCGCAGCAGCTCTCGGCCAACAGCACCGCGGTGCTCTGGGGGCGCAGCCGGGCTGCCTTCTCCTCCCCGAGGCTCCCATCCGGCTGTCGGGATGCCTTCATTGCCGCAAAACTGCGTCTCCCACCACCGCGGTCGGGCGGAGGAGGAACGTGGAGCTGAGGATCTGCTTCCCCCTCCTGGAGATGTGCGAGAGGAGCGCAGAGCGCCGTGCCGGTGATGGGCGGCGCGGGGCGAATGGGCGACGTCGCATCCGTGCTTCTTTCCCACCCCTAAAATCAGACCGGGATTTTTTTTTGGGGGGGGGGAAGCTGTTGGGGACCCGGAGCGGAACGCTTGCAGCTGCCGGGGGTGGGGATGCGCTGCGCTGAGAGCTGCCGGATTCGGGTGCGATCTCAGCGGCTTCCTGGTGCTCGGTGTCCCCGCGCTGCGCGCCCAGGGATGGCGGAGCTGAGGGGCGGGGGACGAAGCTTTTGTCCCCATTGCGTTGGATCGGGACGGGGAGAAGCTCGCGGGTCCCCGCGGTGTCGCTGTCCCCGTTCCATCAAGGGCCCAACGGGTTGCAGCCGTGCCGGGTTTTAACAAAAGCAGAGCCGTGCCCGTCTGCTGTGCCAAGCTGTCGGTGCAGAGGAGAGTGGGGATGTGGGGTGATGGGGAGCCCCCCCCCGGGGCAGCCTATGGAAATCCAAAGGGGGATCTGGTGCTCACGATGGGGGGGTCCTGAGGTTGGGGTGCAGGGGAGGAGCAGCGGGGCTCTGCTGTTGCTCCCCGGGGGCAAAGCGTGGCGGAGACCCCTGGTGTCATCACAGGGATCGCGGTGACCCCACGCCCTCGTGCTGCTGTCGAACCCATCCCAGGGTTAATTCCTTAATGAGGCCGGCGTTGTGGCAGGTGATGGTAATTGCATTAATTGAAAGGTTGGGTCTGTAGTCTGCTGTGTGGGCGTTGTGCCCCGTCCTCGATGGGAGTCGGAGCGCTTTGAGTTTGGATAACAGCGGCTTGGAGCGGCCTAATCCCTTAATTAACAAATTAAAACAAGCCGACTGCCATCACCCTGCCCAGAGGAGCAGCACTGCTGCTGTCCCAGGCCGTATCCCCAGGGTTGGGGCTGGAGAACCTCTTGAGGACTGCGCTGAGTGAGCTGGAGCCAAACTGGCTGCAGATGGAGGGAGGACGAGCGACGGCACCAATAAAGGCCTGTGAGGATGGAGGTGGGAAGCAGAGACCCTTCAGCAGCTGAAAACCCAGCAAGTGCAGAGGAGCGGAGTTCCATCACTGTGATGTAGGAGCATCAGCAACCCAGGGATGGAGCCTTGAACCCTGGCAATGGTTTTCCATCCAGATTTGGTGTCTTTGCAGTATTGAAGTTCTCGTGTGTTCCGAAGCTGCTGTGGGATTCACGCGCTTTCCAGCCTGGAGTTCATTGCATCGTTAAGGTTGGAAAAGACCACTAAGATCCTCCAGTCCAACCATCGGCCCCCCTCCTCTGTGCCCACTTATAGGGTTGGAAAAGAGCAACTATGTCATTCAGCCCAAGCACCAACCTGTGTCCAACCACAGAGCCGTCAGCTCAACACCAGTCTGGGAAGCTCGGTGCCCTCGTCCCCCTGCCCAGCTCGGCCCTTTCCGTCCCTTCCTGCGACGGCTTTGTGGAATTTACAATGTCAGCAGAAGAAAACGTTTCCCTCCGTCGTTCTGGGCAGAAAATGGAGAAATTCAGTCTGCTTCTGCTAAGGGGAGCTGCTCCCAGCCAGCGAGAATCGCGCGGGGAAATGGGGCCGTGAAATGAGGACTGCTCACAGGGCAGCCTTGAGCTTGAGCCCTAAATACGAGTGCTAAGATGTAAGACAACGCTCTGCAGAGCCCACATCCAGCATGGGATGGAGGTTGCGTCCGACCTCCAGGCTGGGCAAGCTGACATCTCCCTTCCCCGTGGGGCAGCACGGCGCGGCGGCCGTCCCAAAATAGCCGTCCTTGGGGCAGCTGGGGTTATCTGATCCTCCTGCTGCGCCTCTCTGCCCTTGGGCTGCTTGGCGGCGACGTCTGCGCAAAGGAAACGCGGGTTGGGAGGGATGTGCGGAGCTCAGGAGCCCGTAGGATGGATACGGGGCCCAAATTTGGGGGTGAGAGCCCGAGGCGCCCTCCCTGAGCTCTCCTCTCTTGCGTGCAGTGAGCCAACCCACGACGTCGGATGAGACGGTGGTGGCTGGTGGCACAGTGGTGCTCAAGTGCCAGGTGGAGGACCCTGATGACTCCTCGCTGCAGTGGTCCAACCCTGCCCAGCAGACCCTCTACTTTGGGGAGAAACGAGGTGTGTGCGCAGGGCGGGCAGAGGGGAGGTGGATTGGGGGCGAAGCTGGTCGTCCGTCCCCACCTACGGGGAGCGCGGCGGCGTTGATCGCTCACCCCTCGTCCCCTTGTCGTCCCCCAGCCCTACGAGACAACAGGATCCAGCTGGAGAGGTCCACACCCAACGAGCTGACCATCAGCATCAGCGACGTGGTGCTGTCGGATGAGGGGGAATACACCTGCTCCATCTTCACCATGCCCGTGCGGACCGCCAAGGCCCTCGTCACCGTGCTGGGTGAGCAAAGGCCCCCACCGACCTCCTCTCTGTGTCCGCCCCGTGCGCAGGATGCCCCCCAATGTGGCCCTTTAGCTCTTCTATCCCACATCCCCGCCCTGTAACGCGTCCTCGCCATCGAATCATTAAGGTTGGAGAAGAGCCATCGAGGCCAACGGTCAACCCGTTCCCACCCATGGAATCATTGGGGTTGGAAAAGACCCCCGGTGTCATGGAGCCCAACCTCCAACCCGTCTCGTGTCCCTTCACCTCCAGACAGCAGAGCTAACGGGTCGTTGTCTTTCTCACCTCTTCCTCTCCCAGGAATCCCCCAGAAACCCCAAATCTTTGGCCACGAGCAGCCCATCGACGAGGAGAAAATCGCCCGGCTCACGTGCCGGTCCTCCGGCAGCAAACCTGCAGCGCAGCTCCGGTGGAAGAAGGGCAACAAAGAGCTGAAGGGTGGGTGATGGGGGCTGGGGGCACCGTGGGGGCACCATGGGGGCACTGTGGGGTACTGAGGTTTGCCCAGTGCTGGACCACCCCAGCTGCACCATCCCACTCTCCTGCCAACGACGGGATGTGGCTGGGCATCCTCTGCTCAGCATCGGCCCCAACCCTCTATGGGGACGTTGTGAGCATCACCTCCCAACACCCCCCTGTCCCCACAGCTGAGGGCACCGAGGTGGTGGAGGACTCCAATGGGAAGACCTTCACCGTCAGCAGCCGGGTGGAATTCCGTGTCACCAAGGAGGACAACGACGCCGAGGTGACCTGCACCGTGGACCACGAGTCCTTGCAGAACTCCGAGAGGTCAACCACACAGAAGCTGCAGGTCCACTGTACGTGGCGTGAGGGGACCGGAGGCCACCTGGGGAAGGGGAGGGGGCCAAAGAGAGGTGGGAGAGGCGGGGGGGGACGTCGCAGTCACCGCATGTGGCCCTGTGTCCGCACCAATGTGGGTCCGATGTGGGGGGATGCTGTGTGATGTCACCTCTCCTGCCCATCCCTGCCCCCTGGGACCTCTCTGTCCCCATCGTCCCGTGCCCCTCTTGTCTCCATCTCCCCCAGTCCCACCTTGGGGGCAGGATGGGGGATGTGGGAGCTGATCACCCGTGGACGCTCTCACACCGCACCCCCGGCGTGATGGTGGTGGGGGGATATGGGGCAAGGTTTGGGGTGCCAGCTATGGGGACGGGGCAGCTCTCTCACCCCACTGCTCCCCTTCCAGACAAACCAACAGCGAAGATCGAACCGCACCCGCAGTACCCAAGGGAAGGAGAGAAGCTGCAGCTGCAGTGTGATGGGCAAGGCAACCCCGTGTAAGGACCCCCAGCTCTCCCCACCGCCCCCTTCCCACCCATCCACACGCCCCAAATCGCTGCTTACCCCTCCGTGGGGCTGGGGGTGTCAGCTCTAAGCTGAGATGCGGGCTCCCATCTGCTCTGCCCCGCATCCCACAGAGGGCAATTTCCTCCTCCCGCAGCACCAAATAACAGATCACAGAAAGATGGAATGAGTTTGGGTTGGGGGGGGGCGCCTTGATGACTGCCTTGGGTGGCTGCAGCCCCTCTCCTCCACCCCCCATGATGCTGTGGGGGGGACGCAGCGGTGCCTGACCACATCCCACCCCGCAGCCCCCAGGAGTTCCTATGGGAGAAGGAGGGCAGCGACGCTCCGCTGCAGCTGAGCTCCGACAGCATCCTCATCTTCCCCTTCCTCAACAAGAGCGACAGCGGCACCTACATCTGCACGGCCACCAGCTCCATGGGCAGCGTCATCGCCAAGTACAACCTGGACGTCAGCGGTACGGCGGTGGGGTGGGGGGGGGGGTCGTTGTGGGGGCACGGCCCGCTTCGGCCCCACGGCTTGGAGCATCCCCTGCTGCATCCAGGCGGTGCCTGCGCCATGCTGAGCTGTCGGTGTGCAGAGCTGAGCTCCCATTGCTGCCTCCTGCTGCCCTGGCCGCGCTCTGCTCGCTGTCGCCGTGCCCCACTGCGCTGCGTCTCCCCCCGCCTCGTGGGGTAGCTCTTTTCCTGAGCTTCTAGGTCTGGATTTGGGGTCCTCCTCCTTTTCTCCGTCATCCTCTCCTCGCTCTCCACCAGCTTTGGGCTTTTCCATCTTCCAGCACCCCTCCTGCTCTGGCTTTTCCCCTTCCCTCCCCTCTTGTTTTCTTGCCCCCAACCCCCTCCTTCCCCTTTGAAACGGCTGTGGCTGACAGGAGCGCATGGCAGCGATGCGTCCCACCCCACATGATCCATCCTCAGCAGCCCCCTGCCTTTGCCCACCCCGTGTCCCCATCACCCCTGGTGCAGGGTCCCACTCCTGCACTCACCCATTGCCCACCCACCATCCCCCAGGATGCCCTGTGCCCCCCCACCCGCTCCGTATCGCCACATCCAGGCATTGCTTTCTCCCATCCTCAAATCCCCAAAGCCACAGGGCTCTTGGTGCACCATCACCAGAGCAGCCCTATGGCCCAGCCAGCACAGGTGGCACCCAGCGCTGGGTGACCCACGCAGGAGGGTCCTGTGGGTCCCTCATGGGGCTGCTGGCAGGTAGGACACTGCAATGGTGTCCCTGATTTGACCCAGAGGCAGGAAGAGAAGTGGGGTCCCAGCCAGGGACCCAGGGTCCCAGCCGTGGGCTCTGTCCCTGCCGGGGGCTGATTGCTGTCCCTGTGTTTTTGTCGTCCTCCCCAGATCCTTCCCAGCTCCCCACCCCACACGTTCACTCCACTCCAGCCCCTCCGCCAGGCCCTTCCCAGCCCATCTCTCATGCTTCCATGGCCACCGCTTCATCCTCCAGCTCCCATGCAAGGTACCGTACGCTCCATTTCTGTCTCTTTATGGACCCGCTGCTCCTCAGCTGGAGACGATGTCAGGAGGACGGTGGCCCCGTGCAGGGTTAGGGATGCTTTGCCACGTGCCCAGCCAGGCTCTGAGCCCTGCTTGGTGCCATGGGGACAACACGATCCTCCCCTTCCATCCCATTGCATCGCCGCTGCCATGCGAACAGCTCTGGTGCCGCTGCGTCCGTCCATCTGTCCCTCGTGTCCATTCTCCTCGTCTTCCCCCGTTGTTTTTTCCACCTTCTCTTTGTCTGATGTCCCCTCTGAGAGTTGCCACGGCTCCGTGCCCCACTGCGCACCAGGGGTCGGTGGCAGCAGAGCCATCGTGCAGCGCTGGTGCTCACAGCGGGCAGAGCTTTGCCCATCTCCAGGTCACCATCACTGCTTTCCCCCCACGCTGCTCCACCCCGGCTCCGCTCCTCCCCACCTTCTGCCTCCTCAGCGCTGCACTGAGCCGGGGCGAACCGCAGCCTCCCCTCCCCTCTCTCTGCTTTCTCCCCCTTCCATCTCCTGGGCAGACGCCAGTCCGGTGCCGTCGACTTCCAGCACTTACCACGCGGTCATCGGCGGAGTGGTGGCCGTCATCGTCTTCCTGCTGCTCAGCCTCCTCATCGTGCTGGGACATTACCTGATCAGGCACAAAGGTACGGGGATGCGGGACGAAGGGAGGCGACAGGCAGCGGAGCCCCCCCCCAAGGTTGGGTTCAGGGGCCGCTCTTCAGCTCCGTGCCGACCTCGAGCCGCCCAGCTCCACCTCCATCCCCCACCTCCATTCCTCCTCTCCCCTCGATGCGCCCTCAGCCCCGCAGCGCCCCACCGATCGATTTCCCCCTTTCTCCTCTCCCTCCCCCTCCCATCATTTCCACCTCCCCACCCCTTTTCCATCCCCCCCGGCAGGTGTGTGCATAAGACACGGGGAGACCACCACCGCCAGACCGCAGCAAAACCCACCCGAGGTGGTGATGTGTGAGTAAGAGCCCCCCATCCCCACCCCACCTCCTCCTCCCGCAGGAAAACCTCAAAGGGAACAGGGACGGAGGGTCAGGGTGGGCAGAACCACGCAGGAGGGCTGTTGCCCCTCTGCTGTAGAGCCGACAGCTTCGTGCAGCCCGGTCCCCGGTGGGGTTTTTCCCCCACACAAAACCCATTTCTTCCATTTCAGGCTAAGGCCGAAGGATTTCTCCCAGCCACGGTGGCCCCGTTGTGCCACCCATCCCACGTCGGTGACGTTGTCCCCTGTCCCTACAGGCACCTACCTGACCCACGAGGCCAAGGGCTCCGATGACGCTCCGGATGCCGACACGGCCATCATCAACGCGGAGGGCGGCCAAGCGGGCGGCGACGACAAGAAGGAATATTTCATCTAAAGGGCGTCGGAGAGGGTGAGAAATGGAGCCAGCGAACCCCGATGGAAACGGAAACCAGACCACAAACCCCACTCAACCCAACAGATTTACTCTCGTGCCCGGCACGGGCGGACGGATGGACGGACGGACGGAGGGATGGCGGGACAGAGAGCAGAGAGCGACCGGCTGAGATGTGATGATGCTTCTTGTTGAACTTGTACAAAACGTTGTTACTACGAACAGCGAAAGCCCCGTTTGCTTGCTTGCACCTCCAACCCCGCGCCCGGCGCTCGCGCGAAACACAGACCAAGCAGTGAGTGAGCGACGTTCCTTCTTCCTTCGGACCTTTGCTTCGGTTTCGTGGCTGCTCTTTGCTTTGGGCCCTTGGTTGGGGTGTCGGGCTGGGGTCGATGTAGCTCTTTTCCTTTTCGTTTCTCTTCCGTTTTGGGTTTTCGTTTTTGATGCCCGAGGATAAAATCAGCTCCGGGCTCTGCGTCGTCGGTGCTCCCACCGAGAGCTGGGGCGTCCCCGTCGTCCCCGGTCCGTAGGGATGGGGTTTGCTGTGGACCCCCTGCATCCCTGCCCTGATTTTATCCTTGCTGCTCCTCATCCGACAGCGTCTGCTGGGGAGGCGAGCTGCCCTCGTGCCGGCGGCGTGTGAAGGGGCTGAGATTCCAGGGTGGGAACTGCAGAAGCCTCCGGAGATGCTGGGAGCTGCTGGGCACCGCGGCCGCCCCCGTTCCCATCCAGTGGGAGGGAGGGGGAGGGCAGGGTTTGTGGGGGGCGAATCGAGGGGGGGGAAAGAAGAAAAAGTGAACGAAAAAGCCCCAGTTTGCAAATTCCCAGATTGGAGACGTCAATTCAAACCATCTATTGAGATGTTCAGTGCTGGGCCATCGCCAACACCTCCTCGGTGGCCCCCAGGAGCCTCCAGAACGGTGTTTTGGGTCCTGAGAGTGACTTGTGGTGCAGTGGAGTCGGCCCGATCCGTGCCGCACGCCAGGACCAGCAGCTCTGCACCCCAGCAGCGATGTGATCTGTGGGTTCCCTGCTCCACGTGCTCCTCAGGGCTGCCCCTGTCCTTCCCGGCCCCTTCCTGTGGTTGGTGCTGAGCTGGAAGAGGCCTCGTTGGCTCCAAGGGTGGCCCAAAAACGTTTGGGTTTTGTATCCTGGTGGCTTGGGGTCTCCAAAGAGGTCTGGTGGGCACTTGCCCAACCTCCAACCTGGGGAGAAACCACATCTCTTCCAAGCCAGATGGGAACAAGAAGCTTTTTTCCAACCTCCCCATCGCATTGCTGGGGTCACCGTGCTCCCCTCAACCCCACATCTATAGGGCCAGCCCTCCTCAGGTGCTGGCATCGCATGGTCTGGATAGGAGGGGCCCGCAGGAGCACCCCGTTACATTTTGAGGTGCCCAGAGGAGCTGAGCCTTTGGTGCAGGAATGGAGTGGGGTGGGCAGCCCCATCTCTGAGGTAAAGGAAGAATTGGGTTCCTCCACCACAGAGTGTGAGGTGGAAGCGCTGCTCCCACCCAGAGGACGAGGAGCAGAGTGGTGGATGGGGATCGGGGCCGCCATGGCTTGGTGGGAACAAGAGATGTGTCTGCAGCACACGGCTCTGTCACTCCATCAGCTGAGCGCCGGGTGCCTCGGAGGGGGATGCACAAAGCCTTGGTCATCCCCTGGTGAGGAAAAACCTGTGGGTTCCTCACTGCCATTCCTCCCCTTCCGTCTCCTTGGAGGAGGACGTTGGCCATGGGTCCCAACAGGAGGAGGGTGTTGGTCACGGGTCCCAAGGGGAGAAGGATGTTGGCTGTAGGTCCCAACGGGAGGAGGACGTTGGTCCTGGTCCCGGTAGGAGGATGTTGGTCATGGTCCCAATAGGAGAAGGATGTTGGCCATGGGTCCCATGGGAGGATGTTGGTCATGGTCCCCATGGAAGGAGGATGTTGGTCATGGTCCCAAAGGGAGAAGGGTGTTGGCTGTGGGTCCCAATGGGAGGATGTTGATCATGGTCCCCATGGAAGGACGTTGGTCATGGTCCCAATAGGAGAAGGATGTTGGCTGTGGGTCCCAATAGGAGAAGGATGTTGGCTGTGGGTCCCATGGGAGGACGTTGGTCATGGTCCCCATGGAAGGAGGATGCTGGCCATGGTCCCAGCGTTGTCACCAGAGGTCACGCTGCCGACACGCTGCCGTTCACTTCACTGCACACACAAAGCACGCACAGCACGTGGGTTTCTCCGAAGGTCTTCCCCATCCACTCTCGCTAGGCTCAATTCCTTCCAACGAAACGCAGCGCCGTGTTTTTAAGTACGGTTTCATCTCACTGCACGTCACCACGGTTTCGGATCGGAGCGCAGGAGATGTCCTGAAGGTCCGGGAGGGATTTGGGTCCCCGGAAAAAGGGCTGTGGGGATTTTGGGTCGGGACTCGGCCATGGAGCGGTGGGGCCGTGGTTGGAGAGCCCCCACACGAGGGGTGGCAATGGGGACACAGCTGGGGACACGGCGTCCTGCAGGAGGTGACACTGGGACTGTGCCCCTCACTGCTGGCACCCAGTGGAGCTTTGCAGTGTCACCACATCCCCGGTGTCCCCTCCCGAAGCACGAGGGCTGCATTGGCCCCATGGCCACCAGAGCACCGGGATGGGGACGCGGGGCACTGAACTCTCAATAGACCACGAAAGCCATATTAGCGCGGAGCTCTGAGCGCCGTGGGGCGGCCGTGGGGCGGAGGACGGGCTGTGTTGTTGTGCTGTGTTCTTGTATGTACATAAAGGGAGACAACGAACGTCGGTGTTACTTTATAACCTTTCTAATATCCTGTGCTAATCTCGGAGAAATAATCCTATGAAATATATCTGGATTACACACCTTCACCCGCCTGCTCATCTCTGCCTCCGCACGTGGCCTCCAGGGGTGAGGGAAAGGGGGGGACGCAGCTCAGCCCACGGCGACCCCGCAGCCCCCAAACCCACCCAGACCCCCCCCATCCCATCCCCACATTCCCAGCCCCTAAGGACGGGGATTGCAAACCTGGCACGGATTTTGCCCCGCACCAGCAGCGCTTCCAAACAAAATTCCAAAGGAACTGCAGTCGTTCTGCCAAGGAACGATCGCTTCCTGCACCAGAAATTACCAGCGCCGCTGCTCGGCGCCTTTACTGGCAGCAGCCGCCCGTTTCCTTCAGCCCTGGCGGAGGGAATTGCTGAGCTGGGGAGGGAGAAAGGGAGGCAGGGAGCTGGGGCAGCCTTTATCACGGCCCTGCAGCCCTTCGCCCCGCAAAGCAGAGCCAGAGCGGAGCTGAGCACTGTGCACACAGCGCTGCGCGTCCGTTGCTGAGCCCGGAGGCGTTGAGGAAACACCATGGGCAACTGCGTCCCGGGGGTGAGTCCTTCCCATCCTGCGGGGTTCTCCAAAATTCCATTCCTCTCTTTGGAGGTGACCCCATTTCCAGCTCTCACACCCATCGCCTTCCTCCATTCTGCCCCAATTCCCCAGCACCGTGGGGTACCCAGCCCTGACCCCATAGGGTCCCCAACCCACGGGGTCCCCAACACTATTGGATACTCAACCCTGACCCCATAGGGTCCCCAACACCACCTCCATGGGGTCCCCAACACTATTGGATACTCAACCCTGACCCCATAGAGTCCCCAACACCACCCCCATAGGCTACCCAACATCGCTCCCATTGGATACCCAACCCTGACCCCATAGGGTCCCCAACACCACCCCCATGGGGTCCCCAACAGTATTGGATACTCAACCCTGACCCCATAGGGTCCCCAACACCACCTCCACGGGGTCCCCAACCCCACTGGATACCCGACCCAGACCCCAAGAGTTACCCAACCCGATGGGATCCCCACCCCCACTGGGTACCCAACCCTGACCCCATGGGGCACCCAACCACCCCATGTCCCCCAGCCCCAGGTGGACGCGTAGCAGGGAGTCCCAGTACTGGAAAACACCACTGAGAGCAAGAAAATGGGGTTTTCTTGACTTGGGGTGAACCCACACCCTGAGATATCAGCGCTCCCCACGCCGTCCCTCCCTGATAACACGCGGCACGTGGCCACCGGAGGGGCCAACTCAGTGACACCCCACGGCACCTCCTGTGCTTCGCAGAGCCCCGACATCGTAGCAAACGGAACCTCCTTGAACCTCCTGGACCTCTTCAACTCCTCCTCCAACGAAGATTACGCAGACAACCTCACAGACAGCAACGACGAGGACTTTGCGGCCGCACAGCCGTGCCACAACCACTACTGCCCCTTCTTCCACCGCGCCGCACCGCCGTACCTGATGGCCACCAGCGCCACCTCCTTCGTGGCCACGGCTGCTCTGCTGCTGGCTCTGTCCCTGCGTCCCCACTCCTGGCCCCGTGGCCGCGCGTTTGCAGCCCAGCTGGCCGCGTGCTGCGCGCTGTTCGCCGTCACGTCGCTGCCGACGGCTGCGGGCGTCGCTTGGGGGTGGCAGGCGGGCGAGGGGCCGTGCAGGGCTGTGCTGCTGCTGCGGCAGGGCAGCGTGTTGGCACAGGGGCTGCTGCTGGGCGCCGGGTGCTGCGGTTTGCGGGGCCGCGGTTGGTGCAGGGCGGCGGTGCTGTGGGTGACGGCGATGGCGATGGCGGTGCCGGCGGCGCTGAGCGGTGGCGTGGCGGGGACGGGGCCGAGCACGCAGTGCTTGCATCGCAGCGCGGACGTGGATTCTGCTGCGCATCTGCTGCACCTCGCCGTGTGTTGCTGCGTCCTCCTGCTGCTGCCCGCAGCGCTGCTGACGGCTGCGGCGCTGCGGGGGGTGCGGGGTGAGATGGGGAGCGGGGTGGGGTGGCTGTTCTGGGTGCTGTGGGCTCCCCACGGGGTGGCGATGGTGGTGGAGCTCCTGTTGGAGGTGGGGGTGTTGCCGACCGACTGCGGCGTCTTTGAGAGCTTTGATTTTGCACTGGGGCTGAGCGCGGCGCTGGGGGGGCTTCACTGCTGCCTCGTGCCCCTCGTGCTGCTCCTCAATGCTTTCTGCGGTCACAAAGGGGGGGGAGAGTGCTGAGCGCCCCAAAAGGGCACCCACAGCCCCGTCCCACAGCCCCACGGGTGGCCCTGATGGCCCCGGGTCACATCGCTCCCCCTGCACCCATTGCTTCCCCTGCACCCATGGGTGCTGTTGGCCTTTAAGCTCCCTGTGGGTGGCACAGTTCCCCCCGAACCCCACAAATGCTATTGCTCAGCACCCATGGGTGCCCTTCAAACACCCCAGGAGTGGCAGTGCCTCCCCCCCCCCCAGCACCCATAGGTGGCATTTACCCCCCTCCCCCCCCCGACAAACTCTGACCCCAACAGAGTGGGGTGGGGGGGTTCTGTACAATAAATGTCTCTGCAGCCCTGATGCCCACAGCCTGGTTTAATTCCCCAGGGGGGTGAACGGGGGGGGGGCTCTCCTTTCTCAAACCAGCCCTCATCCTCACACCCCACTGCTGCCCCATGGCTGCCCCACAGAGCTCTCCATAGCTACCCCATGGCCACCCCATGGAGCTCCCTGCTGCCACCCCAAACCCCGCCCACAGGAACCTCCACCCCACGGCACTCCCCACTGCTGCCCCACGGAGTCCCCTGTGAGCACTGTGGGGCTGAGCCCCCCCTTGTTGGCTGTGGGGCACAGCGTGGAATGGCTGAGGGCTTCCTCAGGATGCCCATCCCCAGGAGCACCACGTTCCATCCCATTATCATCTCCGGTCCCGTTCCCATAGGGGGCGTGGGGTGGAAGCAGGAGGAACTGCTCCTGGGGCTCTGAATAAGGGGGGGGGGGTGCTTAATAAGGCGCTGTGATTAATTAGCAGGAAGGGAAGTAATTGAGCTCGGCATTTGGCCAACGCTTGTAAATCCCCATTAGGGATGGCCCTGCGGTGACAGAGGGTCTGGGGGGGAAATAGGGGGGGTCAGGGGGGCACAGAAAGCCCCAGAAGGTGCACAGACACCAGCAGGGGACACACGGAGTGGCTCAGAGGACAGAAGGGTTGGGGTTGAGGCGATGCCTCGTGGAGGGGTGACCCCAAATCCGACCCCACACCACGCGCCCCGGGCACGGCTCCAGGACGGCCCCGTGCTGCAGTGCTGCAGCCGTGTGACACCGTGAAATCGCAGCTCCATCGGTGCCAGCGGATGGGATTGGGGGACGGGGGCTCCCCTCCCACCCCAGCCACCCCATAAACCCGCTGAGTCCGCACCCAGCAGCGCAGCGACACCATGGGCACCGCGCCGATGTGGATCGTTGTCCTCAGCGCCGTCACCGCTGCCATGGCCCAGGAAGGTATGGGGACACTGGGGGACATCAGGGGGCCGGGGTGTCACTCAACGGGGACGTCACTCAATGGGGACATCACTCAATGGGGACATCACTCAATGGGGACATCACTCAATGGGGATGTCACTCAATGGGGACATCACTCAATGGGGACGTCACTCAATGGGGATGTCACTCAATGGGGACATCACTCAATGGGGACATCACTCAATGGGGATGTCACTCAATGGGGACGTCACACGTTGGGACATCATTTGGTGGGGACATCATTCATTGGGGATGTGACTCCATGGGGATGTCACTCGGTGGGGATGTCACTCAGAGGGATGTGTTCTGGTAGGGGACACCACTCACTGGGGATGTCACTCAGTGGGGAACCTGATTGGAGCCATCGCACGGTCAGGGCATCGCTCAATGGGGGCGTCACTCCATGGGGACGTGGTGCAGTGGGGACGTCCCTCACTGGGGACACCTCTCCACGAGGACATCACTCCATGGCCACGTCTTTCCACCACTTGGTGAGGACACCATTCCATGGGGACGCCCCCTAGGGGGGCAGAGCCATCCCCTAGGGGACTGGGGGAAGGTACAAAACCCACCACCCCCTTTCTGTCCCCCCGCAGACCTTTACAGAAAGGTGTTTGTGTTCCGGAAGGACCCCAGCGACGCCTACGTGCTGCTGCAGGCGCAGCCAGAGCACCCCATGCTCAACTTCACCGTGTGCCTGCGCTCCTACACCGACCTCACGCGGCCCCACAGCCTCTTCTCCTACGCCACCAAAGCTCAAGACAACGAAATCCTCCTCTTCAAACCCAAACCCGGCGAATACCGCTTCTACGTCGGGGGGAAATACGTCACCTTCCGCGTCCCCGAGAACCGCGGGGAGTGGGAACACGTCTGTGCCAGCTGGGAGTCGGGCAGCGGCATCGCCGAATTCTGGCTGAACGGACGCCCGTGGCCCCGCAAAGGGTTGCAGAAGGGCTACGAGGTGGGCAACGAGGCCGTGGTGATGCTGGGGCAGGAGCAGGACGCCTTCGGGGGAGGCTTCGACGTCTATAATTCGTTCACGGGGGAGATGGCGGACGTCCACCTGTGGGACGCAGGGCTGTCCCCCGATAAGATGCGCTCCGCTTACCTGGCGCTGAGGCTGCCGCCGGCGCTGCTGGCCTGGGGACGCCTCCACTACGAGGCCAAGGGGGATGTGGTGGTGAAACCACGGCTGCGTGAGGCGCTGGGGGCCTGAGACCCCCAAGTTGTTTCCCTTTGCTGTCTCCATCCTCGCTGTCCTCTCTGCACGCTGTCGCCCGCTCAGCTCAGCTGTGGGGATGTGATGCACGGAGAGATGGGGACACCCCCAGCCCCGGGTCGCCCCTCTCCTGCTGAGTCCCCACAGCACGCAGCGCCGGCCCCATCCCTGCCCTGGGATCCTCGTCCTCCCCCTGCAGCAAAATAAACCATGAAAACTCCAGGTGACGATGACAAAAGTGAGCACGCGTCGATCCTGCTGGCGATGGGAGGGGATGGGGGGGTTTTGGGGATGTGGGGACACATCGATTGCCAGGGACGGGAGGGGGTGACGTGGATCCGGGGACGGACGTCGGTCCCCACGCTTCCTGCCCATTGCTGACATTACGAAGGTCGCTCACCTGATGTCCCCATGGCGTCACATGGAACAATGTCCTCACTGGGGAAAGTCGGGGGAGGAAGTCAGGTGGCAGTGCCCCTCTTCTGGGAAGTGCCCTGGACTTCTGCCACTGTCACTGCGGTGGGGACATGGAGACAATGCGGTTCTACTTCCTCTTCTTCCTCGTGGGGCTCTGCAGCCTCGCTGCCCCAGATGGTAGGGATGAAGGATCCCCTGGGGAGCAGGCGGGGGGACGGACATGGGGACACGCAGGGTGGTGGCACAACAGCAAAAGGGGACACATGGGGACGTGGGGCTGTGAGGGGGGGGTGGCAGGGTGATGAAACCCCCCCACCCCGGCGCCGTCCTTCCGTCCAGGTGCCGCAGCCAAACTGAGCGCCCGGATCCAAAGCTCCCCCCAAGTGCCCTCTATGTACCACAGCCTGGTGCTGAGCTGCAAGGTCACCGGGGACAGAGGGTAAGGCAGCCCCCCACCCCCCACCCCACAGCGCGGCCGCCCCATGGGCAACCCCACGCCTGGGTGACACCGAGCCCCACACAGCCCCAAGCAGTTCGTGTGGGAGAAGAAAGGGATCCAGGAACCGCTGCAGAGAGGCCCCAGTGACATCCTCCTCTTCCGCTCCTTAAATAAAACCCACCTGGGCATCTACACCTGCAAGGTCACCAGCCCCCGGGGCTCCGCCGCGGCCACCTACAACCTGTGGACAGACGGTAAGGAGGGAAGGAACAACCCGTCCTCCCAGCTGTGCCCTCCTTCCTCCAGTTCCTCCTCACCACAGAATCACAGAATGGCCAGGGTTGGAAGGGACCTCAGGGATGATGAATCTCCAACCCCCCCTGCCACATGCAGGGCCACCAACCTCCACGTTAAACGTTAAACCGGGCTGCCCAGGGCCCCATCCAACCTGGCCTTGAACACCTCCAAGGACGGGGCATCACAGCCTCTCTGGGCAGCTGTTCCAGCACCTCACCATCCTCTGGGTAAAGAATTTCCCCCTGATGTCCGACCTCAATCTCCCCTCCCTCAACTTAAAACCATTTCCCTTCATCCTACACGTATCAGCCCTCTCAAAGAGTTGATTCCCCTCCCCTCTGTAGGCTCCCTCTAAAGGGAATGGAAAGGCTGTAATGAGGTCACCCCGCAGCCTTCTTGTCTCCAGGCTGAACAAGCCCAGCTCCCTCAGCCTGTCCTCATTGGGGAGCTGCTCCCCACCCCGTGCCAACATCACCCTGGGTCACCAGCCCTCGCGTGGCTGCACCTCGAGATGCTTGGAAGCCACCCCTACGGCTAACAGCGGCCGCTTCCACATCTGGTGGTTTCCTTCTGTGAGGGACATTCATTTTTTTTCTCCTCTCTCTCCCAGACCTGCAGAACAAAGTGTTTGTGTTCCCTGAACAGTCCAACGATTCCTATGTGCTGGTGCAGGCGCAGCCGGAGCACCCCCTGCTCAACTTCACCGTGTGCCTGCGCTCCTACACCGACCTCACGCGGCCCCACGGCCTCTTCTCCTACGCCACCAAAGCTCAAGACGACGAAATCCTCCTCCTCAAATTCAAACCCACCGAGTACCGCTTCTACGTCGGGGGGAAATACGTCGCCTTCTCCATCCCCGAGAGCCGCGCGGAGTCAGAATTCGTCTGCGTCACCTGGGAGTCGCCCACCGGCATCGTGCGCTTCTGGCTGAACGGACGCCCGTGGCCCCGCAAAGGGTTGCAGAAGGGCTACGAGGTGGGCAACGAGGCCGTGGTGGTGCTGGGGCAGGAGCAGGACGCCTTCGGGGGAGGCTTCGACGCCCAGAAGTCCTTCGTGGGGGAGATCTCCGAGGTTTACATGTGGGACGTGGGGCTGAGCAACTCAGAGGTGAAAAACCTCCGCTACACCGAACCCTACGCCACCCCCATCTTCAGCTGGAGGAACTTACCCTATAAGATCGAGGGTGAGGTGTACCTCGTGTCCTAAGGCTCCTGGCCGCCGCTGCCACCATTTAACGCGTGCCCCCCTCTCCTCAAGTCCCCTCTGCCTGACCTCCATCCCCCACAGCCCCATAGCAGCAAATAAAAGAAGGAATGGAATCGACAAGCAGCAGCAGGCAGCGCTGGGTGCATTTTGTGGTGCTGGGGGGTGGGGGCTGTGGGTGAGGAGAACAACTCTGTGGGGTCTCCCCTTGTCCCCCATCTTGAGTTCCCCCCCTTGACCTCTCCATGCAGTCCCTCCTTGTCCCCCTCCATGGGGTACCCCCGTATCCCCCACTTTGGGGTCTCTCCTTGTCCCCATCTGCGGGGTCTCCCCTTGTTCTCCTCCATGGGGACCCCCTTATCCCCCCACTTTGGGGTCCCTCCTTGTCCCCAGTCCATGGAAACCCCCCTTGTCCCCCTCTGTGAGGCTGGGGAGGGGACAAAGCAAGGACAAAGGAGGAGTCCCGGTCTCCCGGTACTTCCATGGGGTGCAGCCCCGCGTCCTGACACCCCCGGGGAGTGGGGTAGAAGGGGGGGGGGGGGCCGCCCCGGTGCAACCACGGAGCCCAACGGCCTCCGCCTCCTGATTCCGGCGCTGCGATCGATTCCGCCGTTCCCTGCTGTCCCGCTCCGCCCCCCCGCGGCCTTCCCCGGTACGGAGGGGAGAGAAGGCCCGGGGCAGGAGGGGAGGGGGGGGGGGGAGCGGCCGGGCCGGGCCGGGGTCTCGGTTCGGGGTAGGCCGCAGGGCCGGGGTCTCCTTCAAGGTAGGCCGCAGGGCCGAGGTCTCGGTTCGAGGTAGGCCGCAGGGCCGGGGTCCCGGTTCGGGGTAGGCCGCAGGGCCGGGCCTGCTGAGTGCGGCCTACGGCGGAGGCGGGCCGGGAAGGAGGGGGGGGGGGGGAGCCCGAGGCGGCCGGAGGGAGGGCGGGTGGAAGCTGGGAGGGGCCGGGGGTGTCGGGGGCGGGATGGCCCAGGAGGGCTGTTGGGGCGCGGGGTGTTGGGGACTGGCCTGGGGGGTGGGGGGGGGTCCAGGGTTTGGGTTGGGGATGGTGGGGGGCCTAAAAGGGCCTGGGCAGGAGGCCTGGGTGGGCTGGGGGGGGGGGTCTGGGCTGGGGAGGTTCGGGGGGGGGGGGGGGTGTCTCAGGAAGCCTGGACTGGGGGGTCCTGAGGATTGTGGGGAGGGGTCTTAAGGAGAGCATGGGGTGGAATGCTGGGCTCTGGAGAGGGGCACAGCCCGGGGGTCCAGACCCTGCGGTGCAGCACCGTCCCACATCCCCATCCCACAGGACCCCGCAGGCGATGGTGGAGCCCCCCAACTTCTCGTGGGTGGCAGAGGGGAGGCTGGCGGGGCTGGCCATGCCACGAGAGCCGGGCCATTACCGTTTCCTGCTGGGCCGGGGCGTGAAGCATCTGGTGTCACTGTCTGAAAGGGCCCCCCCGCATCACGGCTGCTGCCCCGCGCTGCAGCTCCACCGATTCCGTGTGCCTGACTTCACCCCGCCAACACCCGGACAGATCCAGAGCTTCCTGCAGCTGGTGGAGGAGGCCAACGGTCGCGGGGAGGTACGGACTGGGGGGTGACAACGAGGGCGGTGGCAGAGGAGGTGATGCCAGGATGGGGGGGGTGATGTTGGG
This sequence comes from Lagopus muta, assembly GCF_023343835.1. Classification (NCBI taxonomy): domain Eukaryota; kingdom Metazoa; phylum Chordata; class Aves; order Galliformes; family Phasianidae; genus Lagopus; species Lagopus muta. Next base: position 1,639,409 of record NC_064461.1, read on the forward strand.
GTGGTTGGCACTGAGAGCGAGGTGACAGCAAGAGGGAGGTGGCACTGAGGTGGAGGTGATGCCAAGGATAGGGGGGTGGTGTTGGAGTGACCAAGAGGAGGGTGTCAGCAAGAGGTAGGTGACACTGAGATGGAGGTGACACTGAGATGGAGGTGACACTGAGATGGAGGTGACACTGAGATGGAGGTGACGCCGAGGTGGTGATGGTGGGGCAGTGCTGCCGGTGTGGGATGCGTGATTCCACGGTGGGTGACACCACGAGGAGGATGTCACCGTGAGAGAGGAGACATCGAGGGGGTGATGATGGGGGGGTGACGCCAGTGTGGAGCGGGTGATGTCAGGGTGGGTGACAGCAGGATGGAGGTCGCACCTGGAGGGAGGGAGGTGACGCCATGGGGTGCTCGTGTCACGGCGCAGGCGGTGGCTGTGCACTGCATGCTGGGACATGGCCGGACGGGCACCATGCTGGCCTGCTACCTGGTGAAGACACAGAAGATGAGCGGCAGCGACGCCATCCGGGAGATCCGCAGGCTGCGGCCGGGCTCCATCGAGACACGGGAGCAGGAGCAAGCTGTCATGGAGTTCCACCGGCGCTTCAGGTACGTGCAGCCCCCCTTGGGGGGGTCCCCAGGCCAACAGGGCCACGGCAGGCACAGCTGCAGGGCCAGGAGCCCAACTGAAACGTGGATCTGCCTCATTGTAGTGCTGGAGAGGACAGCAGGGAGGTGTGACTGTGAGCATCTCTACGAGCAGAGCGTGCTGCATGGAGGTGAGATGTTCCCTGGGAAGCTTTGCCCAGCCAGGCGGTGCCAGCGTTTGTCTTGTCGCCATTAAAGGGCTTCATGCTGCTCCTCTCCGCTTCTGTCTGGGGAACCAAAGGGCCACCAGAGACCCCCGCCTCCACCACATCCCACCTTCGCTCCACGTTGACCCGCTGCCATCCCCAACCCCAAGCTCTTCAACCTTCATCACTGCTTGGAACCCAACAGTGGCACCCCAAAATTGGGGATCCTGTGTCACAAGGCTTCTGAGACTCTGCCATCCCCAGAGCTGGTCAACAGCCAACGCAGTGACGCAACGTGGAGGGTGACAGCAGCTCCCCAGGGCCGTCCCGGGACGTGGATGCTTAAAGGGAAGCTTAGATGGAATTTAGGCATCTCCGTTCCAAAAGTCCAATCCTGAAAATCTCTTCTCAGCTGTTCCTAACCTTGGTGGCATTTAAATCCTAAGTGCAAGAAGCGTCACCGTCTCCCTTCCTGGGTGTGTGGCACCGTGCCGGGCGTGCGCTGCTCACCGGGTGCCGGCTCACCACCTGCACCCTGGGCTGGAGGGCCCTCACCTCCCCCCAAACAGCTCCACGTCTCCAGATAGGGTGGTGAAACCCCAAAATGCCATCGTGTTCCACCAGAAACGTCCCACCGTGGCGGTGGCACACAGTGGCTGGGGTCAGAGCTGGCAGGGATGGGAGGAGATGGCCGTGGGGATGGGGGCACCGCAGAGTGGTGCGGAGCAGCACTTGGTGGGGTCATCGCCTCTCCTTGGGGGCTTGGGGACGCGGTGGCACCCATGGGTGGCACCGTGGCTCTGAGGAAACCACGGCACCACATGGGGATGTGTGGGGACATCAAGGGATTCTCGTGTGGCAGCACCCAAAACAAGATATGGGTGGCTGGGGGGGGTGGAGGGGGGAGGATGCCCCATATGGAGGATGTGGGGACATGGAAGGGGTCGGGGGCAGTGCAGAATGGGCCTAAGCCCGCGGAGTCACAGCGCTCACATGGGACTGGGAGATGCAGGAAAGCAGCTTAAGAGCAGAATTATTTCCTTTAACTCCTCTTACTTTAGCTCTGTCCTTAATAATCTCCCGCGCTCTGGGGGCCGGGCCAGGCCGAACTGATGGGGGGGGACAGCGGGACCCCCACCCCAAGAGGGGGACTGCGATGGGGGTTTGGCCCCAGCATCCCCGCTGCGGTACTGCAGGGGTCGGAGGTGCTCTGCCACCAACCCGGCACGGACCCATCGGTGGCACCATGGGGTCAGGACTGGGGGGCGTCCCCTCAGCATCAGAGCCCCCAGCCTGGCTCACAGCCCAGCTCCGGCTCAGGGTTGTGGGATGGGGACAAGGCTCTGGTGGCCGTCCCCTCTGTGGGGACACAGCAGGGGATTAAAGGGGGTGACGGATGGGGTGGGAGAGGGCGACCAGAGAGCAGCAGGGCGGGGGCTGTCACAGGGGTGGCGTGGGGTGGCGTGGTGAGGAGCGGCACGGCTTGGAATCCTAGAGTCATCCAGTCATGGGTGTCCCCAGATTTAAGGGACCCGCAGAGATCATCCAGCCCTGCATGAGACCGCCCAAATTCAAGCCCTGTGGGTTGTCTGGCAGGTTTGGGATGCCACGACACAGCGTGCTGTGGGGCAGCGTGGCACGGGATGGGGTGGGATGGCTTGGCGTGCCGTGACACCGCATGGCACCCCATACCCCCACTGCCCCCCACCTGATGCCCTTTATTCCCACCCCACATCCCCTCTGTTCCACTTTATGCCCTTTATTCCCACTCTACGCCCTTTATTCCCACCCCAAATCCGCTCTGTCCCACTTTAAGCTCTTTATTCCTATCCTACACCCTTTATTCCCACCCCACGCCCCCTCTGTCCCACTCTACGCCCTTTATTCCCACCCCAAATCCCCCCCGTCCCACCCTATACCCTTCATTCCTACCCCATGCCCTTTATCCCCGCCCCGATCCCCCTCCCCTCCCCAGAACTACACTTCCCATCACCCCCTAGCCGAGGTCCTCCCACCGCCGTTGCTTTGGCGGCGGAGCGGCGCGCTTCGGTTCTGCTTCGGTTCGGGCGATGAAGAACCGGCGGCCGTCCCCGGTTCGGGGCCGCGGGGAGCCCGGAAAAGCCCTGCTGAGCTCCGGCGGCGGTACCTGGTGACCTGCGGGCCGTTGGACCTGTGCTATGCGGTGGTGGCTCCGCGCGGCCTTCCTCAGCCTGCTCGCTGGGACCGACGGTACCGCATGGCCGGGCTGGGGCGGTTCGGTTCGGTTCGGTTCGGTTCCGGTCGTCAATTCTCGTTCCCGTCCCGGTGCAGGCGGCGGGCAGAGCGGGGCCGTGGTGGGTCGAGTCGGGGACAGCGCTGTGTTGGGCTGCGATCTGTTGGGAACCGAACCGAACCGGCCGCCGCTTTACGTCATCGAGTGGCTCCGGGTCGGGTTCGTCCTCCCCATCTTCATCAAATCGGCCTTTATTCACCGCGAGTGGATCCGGAGTACATCGGTGAGGGATCGGGGGGGGGAGGGGGGCTCAGCCCACTTTGGGTCGTGGTTCCATTGAAGGCTCTGAAGCCCTGAGTTCAGCACTCTGTGGGTTGTGGCTCTATTGAAGGCCTTCAACCTTCAGCCCCCTATGGGTCGTGGCCCCATTGAAGACCCCAAACCCCTGAGCTCAGGCCCCTATTGAGTCACAGCCCCATTGAAGACCCTGAGCTCAGCCCATTTTGGGTCGTGGCCCCATTGAAGACCCCAAACCCCTGAGCTCAGGCCCCTATTGAGTCACGGTCCCATTGTAGACCCTGAGCTCGGCCCATTTTGGGTCGTGGCCCCATTGAAGACCCTCAGCCCCCTGTGCGTCGTGGCCCCATTGAAGTCCCACAGTCACTGAGTGTCGACCCCCATCATTCTCGGTCCCCAATGGGTCACAGCCCCCATAAAGTCACGAAGATGCTCGGCTCTGTCCCCAGTGGGTCCTTATGAGCACTGGGCTCTGTCCCCTATAACTGTGGTCCCCATGAAGGCCCCAAGCCCCCAGGCTGTGTCCCCTACGGATCGCAGTCACCATGGAGGGCCCAGAGCTCATGGTCTCCATCCTCTGTGGGTCACAGTCCCCTTCCAGGCTCTGCCCCCTATGGGTTGTGGTCCCCATGAAGACCTGGACTCTGTACCCCATGCCTCATGGTTCCCATAAAGGCTCTGAGCCCCTGGGTTCTGTCCCCAGTGGGTCACAGTCCCCATAAAACCCCGTCCTCTGTCCCCGATGGCTCACAGTCCTCATAAAGGTCTGACCTTTGTCCCCAGTGGGTCACAGTTCCCCCCCATGGGTCGCAGTCCCCATGAAGGTCTGACCTCTGTCTCCCATGGCTCGCGGTCCCCATAGCCTGTCCAGAGCCCATGGCTTCCATCCCCAATGGCTCAGCCCCCATAAAGGCCTGTCCTCTGTCCCCCATGGCTCACTGTCCCTATAAAGGTCTGTCCTCTATCCCCCATAGGTCACAGTCCCCATAGCCTGTCCAGAGCCCAGAGCTTCCATCCCCAATGGCTCGCAGTCCCCATGAAGGCTCTGAGCCCCTGCCCTCTGTCCCCAATGGCTCGCAGTCCCCACAGAGGCCCCGCTGCCCCCGCTGGCCCCGAGGTTGTGCGTGGGGCAGGGATTTGGCCCTTCAGCAGCTCAGCAGCGGCGCTGCCCGGATTTGGAGCCTTGGCGTGGGAGGGCCGATCCCACAGAGTGCTGGTGGTGACAAGGAACCCCCCCCCCCCCCCCATTGTCACTAAGCCCCACGGTGACAACACACCTGGTGACACCGAAGCCTCGCCGTGGGGCCCCACAGCTCCGGTTACCTGCAGAGCTCAGGTTTCCCTGTGTGCAGGCAGCAGGTGGGGCTTGGTCTCCTCCTTTGGCTTCGTCCCCAAAGGTCCCCACTGTGTCACCAACTGGCTGCACCCAGGATTGACGCTGGGGGGTGAAGGGTGATGGGGGGGGGGGGGACACCGACCTCAGCCTGGCAGCCGCTGCTCCAAACGGGTACAGAGGCTTCAGCGTCACCCCTGGAGCCCCTCGTGTCACCTGTGTCACCCGAGCTTTCAGGGCTCAAGAGTGGGCTGCAGCCAAAGCCCTTCGGAGGGGAAATGGGGTCGTTTGCCCCCCGCCAGCTGCCGCCATCCCCCGCGGCGTCCCCTGCCTGGGGTCGCCGGTCCCCATCGTGGTCACCGCATCCCCCCACGGCGGTGGCCGCCGTCCCCCTTTGTGTCCCTTTGAATGGCGGTTGCCAGGGGCTGCCGGCGGGGAGGGCAGCGGCGGTTTTGTTGGTTTTGTTATCGGTGGGGGAGGAGGAGGAGTTGGGGCCGGCGCTGGGGGGGATTAGGGGCAACCCCCTGCGCTCTGATCCGTGCCAAAGGGAGCTTTGTTTGGAGCCTGCTGTTCCCAGCACCCGGCTGTGGGGCTGCCCCACGCATCCCGGCGATGCCCTGGTTCCCATCCCTCCCACGGCCCCCATCAACTCCTGGGAAAAGCGAATTTGGGAGAGGCTGCGGGGAAGCCAAGGGCTGCACGTGGTGCCTTGCTGGGTTTGAAACTGCATTCCCCAAACTGCCCTACCCCGGTCCTGCTTCCTCCCCCTCATCATCATCATCCTCGCCGGGCTCGTCTGGCCGGTGCAGCACCCACGTGGGGACCTTGGGGACACCAAACTCCCCCCAGCAAAACTCGTTTAATGGGGAACCACTTGATAGAATGCTGCTCTGCCACATGGGGGGGGTGGCACTTATGGGGCTGAGCAGTGGGGGTTTGGGGGGTTCTGTGGTGCTGGCTGCACCCCGGCACAGCTGAGCCAATATTGCGCCGTGCGCCTGAGCCGATTACAGCTCTGATAATAGCATGGAGGATAGGGGGCCGTGCTCTGCTTCTGCTCCTTCTCCTCCTCCTCATCCGTGGGGACAGTTTGGGGTGAGCACCCCAAAACACGGGGGTGGGCTCCCATCGGTGGCTCAGTGGTGCTGGGTGCCACAGGGCGCCGCTCGGGGCTCTCCTGACCCCTCAGCACGGCAGGGAGGAGGAGTGCGGGGGTGTGAGCGGGGCTTAGCAGGCTCCCGAGGGTGAGCAGCTCTGATGGAGGGGGGGGGAAGGTGGCTCTGGGGGACACACAGTCGGCTGTCCCAAGCAGTGCCATGTGCTGCTGGTCCTGCAGGTCGCGTGCGGATCGAGGAAGGCGCGTCGCTGCGCATCGACCTGCTGCGCGCTGAGGACCAGGGCTGGTACGAGTGCCGCGTGCTCTTCCTCGACCGACCCAGCGACGACGCCGACTTCCAAAACGGGACCTGGATCCACCTCACTGTCAATGGTAGGGATGGGCTGGGGTCCCTGCTGCTGAGCCCGGCTCTGAGTTGGGTGCTGGGATCCCGTTTTGTCGCCCCCCGTTCCCCTGCCTGGGTGCCTGTTGTGCGCCCGCCCTTTGTGCCGCCCGTTCGGAGGGCAGCGCTGCTCCCATCGCCTTGGATCCCCCTCCAGACCCGTCGCTCTCAGGGCTGGGGCCAAATCTTCTCTTTGCCCACGTCTGAGATGCGCGTTTTTCTTCCCAGCACCCCCAACCTTTTCGGTGACCCCCCCCGGCGTTTGTGGAGGTGCGGGACCGCGACGCGCTGAGCCTCACCTGCACGGCCGTGGGCAACCCGCAGCCCATCGTCAGCTGGAAGAGGAGCGACCTGGCCCTGCGAGCGGGGACACAGTGCAGGTGAGGCTCAGCGTGATGCCAGCTGGGGGGAGGAGGCCCCCCATCCCACGTTGTCCCTCGGTTGTCCCTATTGGCGACGTTGCAGGTGAGGACGGGACGCTGAGCATGCGCCGCGGTGGAGCGCGCCAGCGCAGGCACCTACACGTGCCATGCATCCAGCAAGGAGGGCACCATCACCCACACAACCCCGTGTGCTCGTGCAGGGTGAGTCCCCAGGTGTCACCTCGGGGCTGCCCCCTCCTCCTGCTCCCATCCCCAACCCTCACGGTCCCCTCCGCTTTGCAGGGCCGCCCGTCATCGTGGTGCCGCCGCAGAACGTCACCGTTAACGTCTCCCAAGATGCCTTCCTGGCGTGCCAGGCTGAGGCGTACCCAGGAAACCTCACCTACACCTGGTTCCAGGGGCAGCAGCAACGTCTTCCACCTCAGGTACGCCGCAGAGGCACCGCTGTGGCCGTTGGCTCATGGAGGCAACAGGACTTTGCCCACAGCAGACGCGGATCCGGGCACCGTTTGGGTGTGATGGGGTGTGACGCAGGGCTTCTCCCATCCTTGCTGTGCCTTCTTCCACCCCTTCCTCCCCTTCTAGCCACCTCCAGGCACGGGTACGCATCCTGGTGGACGGGAGCCTCCTGCTCCAGCGAACCACCACGGATGATGCGGGCAAATACACCTGCATCGCCAGCAACGGGCTGTGGGAAGCCGCCTTCAGCCTCAGCCTTCGTCACAGTGCTGTGTAAGAGCCTTGGGGCGCCCTGTGGGGCTGCCGTGGGGTCCCTGACGCGCTTCCCAACACCCTTTCTCGTCCCCACTGACCCAGCACAGGTGACCACCATGCTCCCAGAAACCCACCTGCCCAAGGGGATGCGAGGCATCATCCGGTGCCCCCACCAGAGCCAACCCCCCTCTGCTCTCCGTCAGCTGGACACGAGATGGGCGCCCGCTGGAGCTGGGCAAGGTGGGGCTGCGTTCCCCCACCCCGCGGCATCCCTGCGCCCCCTCGGCTTCACCCTCCTTCCCTTCTCCCAGTTCCCAGGCTGGTCCACAAGACCTGACGGCTCCATCGTCAATCGCCACGGGGAATGACGATGCCCTGGGGCTGTACAGCTGCACCCCCTACAACAGCTACGGCACCGCCGGCGCGTCCCGACCCACCCGCGTCCTCCTCAAGGTGAGGATGAGGAGCGGGGATGGCAGCACGGCCCCGTCCTGCTGCCTGTTGCCACCATCCCCACGTGTGGCTTCTTCCAGGATCCCCCTGCCTTCACGGTGCGTCCCAAGGAGGGAATATTTCCAGGAGGTGGGCAGGGAGCTGGTGATCCCCTGCGTGGCCCATGGGGACCCCAAACCCACCATCACCTGGGGGAAGGTAAGGGAGCCCAGCTGGAGGTCGGCCTGGCTTTTGTCCTCCTGGGACGTCGTCTCTCTGGGATGGAGGAGGGTGAAGGTACTCCTGTACTGAGCTCTAGTAAGGCTGCACCTTGAGTGCTGTGTCCAGTGTTGGGCCCCGCACTGCAAGAAAGGCATCAAGGCCCTGGAATGTGTTCAAAGGAGGGCAACAAAGCTGTGAGGGGTCATGGAGCACAGGGCTGGTGTGGAGAGGCTGAAGGAGCTGGGAATGTTCAGCCTGGAGAAGAGGAGCTCAGGGGGACCTCATTGCTCTCTATGACTGCATGAAGGGGGGCTGTGGTGAGCTGGGGGTCGGCCTCTGCTCTCGTGTCATCAGTGATAGGAGCAGAGGGAACGGCTTTCAAGCTACGGCAGGGGAGATTCAGGCTGGACATGAGGAAGAATTGCTGGTCAGAAAGGGTGGTCAGGCACTGGAATGGATGCCCAGGGAGGTGGTGGAGTCACTGAGCCTGGGGGTGTTGAAGGAAAAGGCTGGATGTTGTGTTGAGGCCGTGGTTCAGTGGGAGCTGTTGGGAATGGGGGAACGGTTGGACTGGATGAGCTTGGAGGTCTTTTCCAACCTTGGTGATTCTATGATTCTAAGGTGATGGGGAAGGAGGTGGTGGGGATGGGGTTGATGGGCGTGGAGATGAGGGGAATGGAGATGGGGCGAGGATAGAGATGGGATAATGAAGGAGAGCGGGGGATGAGGATGGAGATGGGACAGAGAACGGGAAACAGGGGCGGGGATGGTGGTGGAGGTGGGACGGTCACCACCCTCAGCGTCCCTCCACGCAGGTGGGCAGCACAGGGCAGATCGGTGCCCAGGTGGACGGGATACAGCAGCCTCATCTTCCACCCCGCCTCATCAAGGAGCAGCACGGGCTGTGGGAATGCACGGCCACCAACGCCGTGGCCAGCGTCAGCGCTGCCACCACTGTGCACGTGCTGGGTGAGCGGGGGCGCCGTCTGCGACGCAGGGGGGGGGCAGGATGGCCGCGCTTTGGGGTCCGACCCACGCGCTCTTCTCTCTGCCTCCGTGCCAGGAACCAGTCCTCACGCCGTCACCAACGTCTCCGTGCTCCCGCTGCTGTTGGCGGCCAACATCTCTTGGGAGCCAGGCTTTGATGGAGGCTACTTCCAAAGGTTCAGCGTTTGGTACACGCCGCTGTGAGTCCCTCTCTGGTGCCACCCGCTGCCCCCTCCCGTCCCTCGGCCGTGGCTCAGGGCTCTGTGTCCCTGCAGGGTGAAGCACCCACCCCGTGCCCACCACGATTGGGTGTCGCTGGCGGTGCCGCCGGGGGCTCAGCACCTCTTGGTGGAGAACTTGCAGCCAGACACGAGCTACCAGTTCAGCGTGCTGGCGCAGAACAAGCTGGGCAGTGGTCCCTTCAGCCAGATCGTCACCTCCGTGCCCAGGGGTGAGAGCAGAGCGCACGGCTCCCCTCAAAGCTCACCTAAAAGATGGCAAGCTTTCCTATTTGTTCTGCGTCCAGGCCTGGGGCCCCAGCACAGGAAGGACATGGAGCTCTTAGAGTGGGGTCTAAAGGAGGGCATTGAGGTGATCAGAGGGCTGGAGCAGCTCTCCTGTGAGGAAAGGTTGAGGGAACTGGGCTTGTTTGGCTTGGAGAAGATTAGGCTGCATTGTGGCCTTCCAGTGCTTGAAAGGAGCAGATAAACAGGAGGGAACGGCTGTTTGTGAGGGTGGATGGTGATGGGACAAGGGGGAATGGGTGTAAAGTGACACAGGGGAGGTTGAGGTTGGATATGAGGAGGGAGTTTTTCATCCAGAGGGCGGTGAGGCACTGGCACAGGTTGCCCAAGGAGGCTGTGGATGCCCCAGCCCTGCAGGCATTGGAGGCCAGGCTGGATGTGGCTCTGGGCAGCCTGGGCTGCTGGTTGGGGCCCTGCACACAGCAGGGGGTTGGAACCAGATGAGACACTGTGGGCCTTTTCAACCCAGGCCATTCTAGGATCCTATGATGATTCTATGATTATGGCACCCTATGGATCCTTATGGCACCCTATGGATCCTTATGGCACCCTATGGGTTCTCTGGGCAGCCTGGGCTGCTGGTTGGGACCTGCACACAGCAGAGGGTTGGAGCCAGATGAGCACTGTGGGCCTTTGTAACACAGGCCATTCTAGGATTCTATGATGATTCTATGATTATGGATCCCTATGGCACCCTATGGATCCTTATGGCACCCTATGGATACCTATGGCACCCTATGGCACCCTGTGCATCCCTATGGCACCCTATGGGTGCTCTGGGCAGCCTGGGCTGCTGGTTGGTGACCCTGCACACACCAGGGGTTGGAACTGATGATCACTTGAGGTCCTTTTCAACCCAGCCCATCCTGTTATTCTATGATTTCCACCCTGTTTCTCGCCCACCTTTCTCTCCCCAGGCTTCCCAGTGACCACAGTGCCTCCGGAGCCGCCGGCCATCACCGTGCACATCCTCCTGTCCCCACCTCAGGCTCTGAGTGCCAACCAGACAGCACGGGGGGTCCTGCTCCGTTGGCAGCCCCCGGCGCAGCTCTCGGTGCCGCTGAGCGGTTACGCCTTGGAGCTGCGGCAGGAGCGGGGGTGGTTGGGAGGTGCTGGAGCGCTCCATCCCCCAGCACGGAGAGCCAGGTGTTGGTTGCCAGGGCTCATCAAGGTGAGGATCTGCGTGGTGGGGGGGGGGTCTCACCAAAGAGGGGGTGCAGTAAGGAAGGCCTGATGGCGATCTCTGCCCCCCTTTCTTCCCCCCCCCCCCCCCCCAGGACGCCTTCTATGAGTTCCGCCTGGTGGCCTTTGCTGGCAGCTACATCAGCGACCCCAGCAACACGGTGAACGTCTCCACGGCAGGTGAGGGGCCGCAGCCACCCCCCATCCCCAGGCAGGAGGCAGGAAATAAAGGTTGATGGAATGTTTTGGGTGGGAGGAGGCTCCCGAGGTCGTCCAGTTACAGCCGCCGTGCTGGAGGCAGGGGCATCTCCCGTTAGGTCAGGTTGCTCAAAGCCCCCATCCAGCCTGAGCGCCTCCAATGGAGTGGTTGGGTTGGAAAGGTCCTTACAGATCCAAGAGCCATGGGTCCTTACAGATCCAAGAGCCATGGAACAATTGGGTTGGATTGGGTTGGAAAGGTTCTTACTGATCCCAGAGACATGAAACGGTTGGGGTTGGATTGGGATGGAAAGGTCCTCTCAGTTCCCAGAGACATGGAATGGTTGGGTTGGCTTGGAAAGGTCCTTACAGATCAGAAAGGCATGGAACAGTTGGGCTGGATTAGGTTGGAAAGGTCTTTACAGATTGCAGAGACATGGAATGATCAGATTGGGTTGGAAAGGTCCTTACAGATCCCAGAGATATGGAATGGTTGGGTTGGAAGGTTGGGTTGGGTTGGGTTGGAAAGGTCCTTACAGATCCCAGACACATGAAACGGTTGGGTTGGATTGGGCTGGAAAGGTCCTCTCAGTTCCCAGACACATGGAAGGTTGGGTTGGGTTGGAAAGGTCCTTACAGATCCCAGAGATATGGAACAGTTGGGCTGGAAAGGTCCTTACAGATCAGAAAGGCATGGAGCAGTTGGGCTGGATTAGGTTTTGGAAAGGTCTTTACAGATTGCAGAGACATAGAATGATCAGATTGGGTTGGAAAGGTCCTTACAGATCCCAGAGATATGAATGGTTGGGTTGGATTGGGATGGAAAGGTCCTCTCAGTTCCCAGAGACATGGAAGGTTGGGTTGGCTTGGAAAGGTCCTTGCAGATCCCGGAGACACAGAATAATTGGGTTGGAAAGGTCCTAACTCACAAAATCCCTCCATTGCTCTTTATTTTTACCAACTTTGTGCCATTACGGACGGCCCACGCCGCACTGATCCCTATGGAAAGCTTTTAGCAAAGCACAAACCTTAAAAGCACTCAGGGGAAGAGAGCCGCGCTCTGTGCCGCTCATTGATTCGACACTTAAAAAGGAGCACAGTGGCACTTTGTAGGACGTTGCAGCGGCCCATGAGAGCAGTTTGGTCAGCAGAGGGGCTTTGTGTGCAAGGATTTGACCCCTTGCATTCCCACGGGCTGAGATTTCCCCCCCAGCCTGCAGCCTTTCTGTTTAATGGGCACCCAAGGGAGCAGCGGAGCTTTTGCCATCCGCGCTGCGGCGCCGGGGGGGGCTGAAACAACGCATCTCCCACCCAATGCAGGGATGGAGGTGTACCCAGCCCGCACGCAGCTCCCCGAGCTGCTCCCACAGCCCGTGCTGGCCGGGGTGATCGGGTGGGATCTGCTTCCTCAGCGTGGCCATCATCTTCAGCACCACGGCCGCCTGCATCATGAACCGACGGCGCGCCGCGCGCATCCGCAAACGGCAGCGAGGTAACGAACCCCATGGAGGTGTGGGGAGGGGGATTTAAAGGGGGGGGGGTTGTGGGCTGTGTGTGCACCGCTGTCATCTCATCGCCGCGTCTCGTCCCCCCCCGTGTGTTCTCATGGCCTCCAGATCCACCGCTTGTCTTCTCCCCCCGCAAGAAGCTCCCAGCCGCGCAGTAAGTCGTGCCCCACATCTCACCGCTCTCTCCCCACATCGTCGCTGGGTTTGGGGCAGGGAATTGGGCTCGGGGTGGCACCCATGGATGCTCCGCTTTCTGCTTTTTGGAGGTTTTGGTTTAAAGAAAAGCAGACGGCGCGCAGCAGCCATTGGAATCCCTACCATTTAACGGGGAGGCATCGGGTGCTGCAACCGCAGCCATTCTCTTCTCCTTCCAGCCCTTCTCACACCTCTGATAGCCCAACCAGCACGGCCAAGCTAAAGCTGCAGCCCTCCCCGTGCCCCAGCCTGCGTCGAGCTCTGCTGTGGGGCGAGAAGGCCGGCACCAGCCTGGGGCTGAGCATCGCGGGGGGGTCGGGTGCCGGCTATGCCCTGTATGAGAGCCACGTTGGGGAGCACGTCCCACTGGAGCGCATCCGCCGTGGCCCCGACGGCCGCTTCGTGGTGGAGAGCACCGAAAAGCCGCCCCCCCAGCAGGACCCCCCCCTCTGCACGTCTCCAAGAAACGGAGCCCATTTGGCACAAGGAGGTGGCGTTACGCCCTCGCCCCCCCCGGAAATCCCCCAGTGCCCTCCGGTCGCCGGCGGGGTCGATATTTTGGATACGGCAGCAGCAGCCCCGTGGATGAAGGCGCCGCTCTGTGCATCCTCGACGTCAGCCCTGTGGCCTCTCCTGCCACTCTGCCTTACAGCCCCGACCCCCCCAGTGACCGTTGGGACTCGTTGCCCCCCCTTGGCAGCCCCCCGGACTCTGACACCCCGCAGCGGACCGCGTCCCCCCCGCCCCAAAGCAGCATCCTGCAGTACCTCAGCCTGCCCTTCTTCAAGGAGATGTGTGTGGATGGTGACTGGCCCCCCCCCGAGGAACCTCAGCAGCCCCCCGCGCCCCCCCAGCAGCAGCCCGAGGGGGGGCAGGACTGCGTGGATCCATGTGCCAAGCTCCCCCCGGCCCCCCACCCTCCTGCAGCCCCCCAAGGTGCCACTGGGTCCCATTAAGGCCTCGCTGCCCGGCCCCCCCGTATGGCCGACCCCCCCGGAACCGACCCGCCGTGCCCCCCCCGTGGATAAGACTGAAAGTAGGGAGGTGCCCCCCCCTGAGAAGCTGCCCCGGGGCAGCCTGACCAGCCAAAGCAGCGGCCGTGGCAGCGCATCCTTCCTGAGGCCCCCCCTCGCTCACAGCATCCCTGGGGGGGCCCGGCCCTGGAACCCCCCGGGGGATGGGGGCAGCTGGAAGGTGGGCACCGAGCCGGGTCCCCAACATGGGGGGGAAAAGGTGAGGATGGGGACAACGAGGGGATGATGGTGGCGTTTGGGGGTGGGATGGGAACAGCGGTGACACTTGGGGATGGGAATGATGGTGACAAGGGGTGATGGTGGCACTTGGGGGTTGGGGCAATGGAAATGATGGTGGCACTTGGGATGGGGTCAGCAGTGACAGTTGAGCTTGGAGACAAGGGGATGATGGTGACATTTGGGAGTGGGGACAAGGACATGGGGCTGCCCAATGGGTATTGAGCATGGGGATGGGGACGTGGTGACACCTGGGCATGGGGTTGGGGCATTGGGAATGAATGGTGACGTTTTGGGGACAGGATGGGGACAATGCTGACACTTGGGAATGATGGTGACACGGGGTGATGGCGGCACTTGGGGACAGGGGACATGGTGACACTTGGGAATGGGGACAGAGATAAGGGGGTGATGGTGGCACGGGTGGCTGTGGTGGCACTTGGGCACAGAGGTGGGGACAGTGGGGATGATGGTGGCACTTTGGGGGATGGGAGGGGGTCAGTGGTGACATTGGGGACACAGTGATGTGTGGGGATGGGGACAGTGGGGATGATGGTGGCACTTGGACATGGGGACTACGGCCATGCTTGGGGCACGGAGGATGGGGACAATGGTGGCAGATGGGGACGGGGAGCAGGAGGTGCCCCCTCCTTCATGTCTGTCCCCACAGGAGGGACACATCTGTGGACGAGAGCTACGAATGGGACACGGGAGGTGACATTGGCCACCGACCTGCTGGCCGCCCTGCAGCTGTACCGCCCCATAGAGCCCCCCCAGCCCCTCTCCACCATCACCCTGCGGGACCTGGAGCATCAAAGTGAGTTTGTCCCCAACCACGGGGACGCCGTCGGGTCCCCATAAATCCTCCTGTTGGGGGGAAAGGAGGAGGGGGGGGGGGGGGTCAAAACGTGCTGCTCTCCCTGCAGAGCCCGGTTCCACTCCGGTGACTTCGGTGGCTGCGGAGGCGTTGGTGGCAGTGGGGGGACCCCCCCAGCACGGGGAGGGGCGCAGCAACGGAGGAGGCAGCGGCCTGGGGGGGGGCCGGGGGGGCTGCGGTGAGCGCTGGGAGTTGGCCACGCTGCTCTGAGAACCCCATAGGGCTCTAAAGGATGGGGGGGGGCGGTTGGGGGGGGGGGGGGTGTTGTCCCCCCATCGTCGTTGCGTGTCCCCCCCCCCCCCCCCTCCACTCGGTGCTTTAGGGATGGGGGGTGGGGGGGGTGACCCCCCCCTGCAAGGTCCCCCTGTGTGGGGTTGGCGGGGGGGGCGGAATAAAGAGATGTGATGGCAGAGCTGGCACTGTGCTCCCCCCCCTCGTCCACCCCATGTGTCCCCCCAGCCCATAACACACCGGGGCCTGCCCCCCCCCCTTCCCCATCACCCCCTCTTGGTACTTTCCATCCTCAGACCCCCCCCTTCCCCCATCATTCCTACCCCCCCCCCCCACATCCCCACTGTCCCCCATATCAGCCCCCCAACCCCATTGCACTCTATTACTCCCCCATCCCCATTACCCCCCCCCATCCTTCCACCCCCCCATCACCCCCCATCACCCCATCGCACTCTATTAACCCCCATTACCCCCCCCCCCCTTCTTGGTCCCCTCCATCCCCTTCACCCACTCCCCATTACCCCCCCATCACCCCTCATCCTGTCACTCTTACACCCCATTGCCCCCCCCATCCCCCCTCCCCGTTCACCCCAGTACCAGACCAGCCCCCCCATCCCTATTGCCCCCCCCATTCCCATCACCACACCTCCCTACACACTGAGCCCCCCATCCTCTCCCTCTGTCCCTCCCCATATTCTCTTGCCCCCCCCAACCCCCCGGTTCTGTAGGGCCGCCCCATTTTCTCCCCCCCCCCTCCCCCCCCCCAATGGTCGCTGCCCCGGGCAAGGCGGGGGCGGAGAGGCGTGGTCAGAGCGAGTGGGTGGGCGTGGCTTTCGCTGGATGTGGGCGTGGTCTGAGCGCCGCGTGTGCCCTTATATGGTCAAAGCGCGGGAGCGCGTCACGGTGGGCGGAGCCACAAAAACGCGTGACGTCAGCGCTGCGCTCGGGGGTTCCGGGGGTCACCCCGGGAGGTCGGGGGGGTCACTAAGGGGCGATGACCCCAACGTGTCCCCGTGTCACCCCCCCCATGTGGCAGCACCCCTCTTTATCACCCCCTTATGTCGCCCCTCCATATCGCCACACCCCCCCTACCCCCTCATTGTCCCCCCCATTTCCCCCCATGTCCCCTTGCTACACGTGCTGTCCCGAGCTGTCCCATCCCAGCCCCCCCCCACGTGTCCCCCCCCATTATATGCCCCCCCCCCCATATCCATTGCTCCCCATCTCACCCTGGGGTTGTTGACCCCATCTCAGCGACTTTTAAGCCCCCCCCCCTCCTGCTCTCTGTGTCCCCCCCGCATCTTTCTGTACCCCATCGTGTGACCCCCCCCCTCCCCCCACCATCGCCCACCCCCATCACCCCCAACTTTGCCACCCCCCCTCGTCACCCTCATCCTATGGGGGTCACCACGTGCCTCTTCCTGCCCCTGTCCCCTCCTCCCCTCTCCCCCCCCCCCCCCCCCCCAGCACCGGAAACCCCCCGGGGAAGGCCGGGGGGGGGAGGGGGAGGTAAAGGGGGATCCCCAGGGGACGCCCACCTCCAATAGAGGATCTGGCCACGTGGCACCTCAGGGTGTCACCAACTTGGGGGGGTGACACCTCAGGGTCGATCCCCACCGTGCCACCATCGGTGTGATGCCGCTCCTGAGATCAGGGGTGACAGTGGGGGTAGAGGGGGGGGGGGGAAGGAAAGGAGTTCTTGAGGCGGGGGGGGGGGGGTTGGGGACGCGGGGACAGCGATCCGGAGGCGGCGGTGGCCTCGTGCCGAGGTTGTGTTTTGTTGTTTTGCTGCCGTTCCCCATAGAGACGGCGCTTGGGCGGCTGCCACCGGCCCTCCCCACCCATGGGGACACCGCCAGGGTTGGGGACATTGCGGCTCTGCAGCCCCCCACGTAACCCCCCCAATCCCTCCCCCCCCCCCCCCCCCCCAGCAGGCTGTGCCACCGTCGCTGCCACCACAGCTCTGCCATCACAGCCACCCCATCCCCATCACGACCCATCACCACTGCTGCCCCCCCCCCCCATCACAGCCCCCCCCCCCCCCCAAAGGCCATCGCAGCCATTGTGTCCCCATCCACCCCAACCCCCCCATCACAGCCATTGTGTCCCAAACCCCCCAACCCCCCCCCCCCCCCATCCCTTACCCCCCCAGCCCCCCTTATCGCCCCTATCCCCACCACTGCCCCCATTGCATCCCCTCCATCCTCATCACGGGCCACCACCCCCCCCCCCCCCGTCTCCCCGTCTCCCCTTCTCCCTTCCAGCCGCTCCATTGTCACCTCGGCCACCCCCCAAACCCCCCCAGTCACTCTATTGCCACCTCGGCCACCCCAGCCCCCCCCCCCCCCCCCATTGGCACCCCCGTCCCATCACGGCCGCTTTATCGCAACCATCGCCCATCGCACCCCCACGTCTTATCGTTCCCCCCCCCCTTCCAAGTGCCCCCCCCGTCCCATCGGGGCGGTGCGGTTCTCCCCAGTCCCAGCGGTTCGGGTCCGCCCCGGGGTCGGGCGGTGCCGTTGCCGCCCCTCCGCGGTGACATCAGCCGTGAAAAGGGCGCGGGCGGCGGCATCCGCCACTGCGGGACCGCACCGGGACCGGGATCGGAACCGCAGGTACCGAACGGGGCGGGGGGCGCCGGCCGGGGGGTGGGAGGGGGGTGGGGACCGGGAGAGATGGGGGTGGGCACGAAGGAGGGGTTTGTGTGTATGGGGAGGGGGAGGGAAGGGGGGGGGGGGGGGAACCGGGATGGGGTCTCCGGTTCGGGGTCTTCGGTTCGTTCAGCCTCCGTTGTTCCGATCCATAACGGCGGTTCCGAGCTGCCCCGGAGCCGCTGCGGGGTAACGGCACCGCGCCCGGGAACGGCAACGGGAGCGGAGCTGGGTGCGGCTTCCGGCCCCGCAGCCCCGGGGGGGGGGGGAGGTGGAAGGGGGGGGGGGGGAGAGGCTGTAGGAGCGCTGCTGACCCCCCCCCCCGGTGTCCCGGGGTCCCCCATCGCCCATCCGAGGCTCCCCGTCACCGGGATCCCACCGCGTCCCGTTGTCCCACCCCCCATGGGCACCGCGTGCGCTCCTTGCGCACCACCCGGGGGTCTCCTCCCCATTTGGGTCCTTCTCCCCTCCCCTCGTGGTGGCTCTGTGCGCTCAGGGTCGGCTCGCGCCCCCTCCTCATTGCCCCCCTCCTTTCCGACCCCTCCTCATTGCCCCCCCTGCAGTGTCTGTGTCCTCTGGGACCCCCCCCCCCCCCCCCCACCCCCCCCACCCCTCTCTGCCCCCCAGCATGGCGATTCCTCACCGATTTTGGGCACCACCGGACCCAAAGGGTGACAATGGGGTGGCAGTGGGGGTCTGCAATGACCCCCTTCCCCCCCTCCTCCCCACTCCAGACAGCTTCGTTCCCCACCCATTGGCTCCGGGTCCTGGGGGGCACCTTAACACCCCCCTGTGACGGCACTGGGAGCCCCGGTGGGACTTTGGGTGCCTTTGGTGGCATTGGGTGATTTCCAGCTTGGAGTGTTTTCAAGGTTTTGGGGCACCCTGGTGACGTCGGGGTGACCTCGAGGTTGGGGGCACCTCAGTGGCATTGGGGTACCTTGGTGGACCCGGGGTGTCCCAGTGATATTGGGGTGACCCTGATGGCATTAAGGTGGTGTTGGGGGGTGACCTGAAGGTGCTGGGATGCCCACGGTGGCACTGGGGGGCCTTAATGGTGTCGGGGTGACCCTGGTGGTGTTGGGACGCCTTGGTGACATTGGGGTGACCTCAAAGCATGGGGTTAACCTCAAGGTTGGGGTGACCCCAAGGTATCGGGGTACTTTGTTGGCATTGGGGTGAGCCGGTGATGTGGGGTGACCTCAAGGTGTTGGGTTGATCCCAGCAAAGTTGGGATGCCCAAGTGACACTGGGTGGCGTTGGGGTGACCTCAAGGTTGGGGTACCTGGGTGACATTGGGGTCCCCCCACATCTGGGGGCGTGCAGTGGGGCCCAGGCTCAGCCCAGCCATGAGTTCCCCCCCCCAGGAGGACCTTTGGGGGCAGCAATGCAGAACACAGAACCCCAAATGCCACCCAATGGCTGTAGGGTGTCGGGAGCACCCCGATATGAGCAGCATTGGGATGCTGTCACCCAGCCTTGGGGACCCCCGGGCTCCGCACCCCATAGCGCCCTGTAGGATGGGAGCCAGGCGCCATTCCTGGGGCGTGTGGGGCTGCTGGGGTTTGCGGTGTGGGGCTCCCAGGGCAGCTCCCGGATCTGGCTTTGATCCCATACAAACGGGTGCAGTTTTGCAAACATTCAATGAGCAGCTGCCAAAAAACCCGAGCCAACACAATGGGGGAACCCAGCTGGGGTTTGGGGCGGGTGGTTTGGGGTTGGGGTCAGGGGGTTTGGTTGAGGGTTGAGGGTTGGGATTTAGGGTTGGTGGTTCGGTTCAGGGCTGGGGTTTAGGATTGGGTTTTTGGGGTTTGAGTTGGTGGTTGAGGTTTAAGTTTGAGGCGTTTGGGGCTCGGGATGGAGTTTAAGGTTGGGTGGGTATGGAGTGGTGCTGCCATGGGGTGGCAATGTGGGGGGACCCCAGGGGGACCTTTGGATGGGGCTGGTGGTTGGGGTTTGGGGTTGGGGTTGGGTGGGCACTGGGGGGGGTGCCACTATTGGCACCTTTGGGGACCTTTGGATGGGGTTGGTGGTTGGGGTTTAGGGTTGGGTGGGCACAGGGGGGGTGCCACCATTGGCATGGCATTGTAGGGGGACCCCAAGGGGACCTTTGGATGGGGTTGGTGGTTGGGATTTGGGGTTGGGGTTGGGTGGGCACAGGGGGGTGCCATCACTGGCACCTTTAGGGACCTTGGATGGGGCTGGTGGTGGGGGTTTAGGATGAGGTTTAGGATTGAGGTGGGCATGGGGGGGGTGCCACCATTGGTATGGCAATGTAGGGGGGACCCCAAGGGGACCTTTGGATGGGGCTGGTGGTTGGGGTTTGGGGTTGGGGTTGGGTGGGCACTGGGGGGGGGGTGCCACTATTGGCACCTTTAGGGACCTTTTGGATGGGGCTGGTGGTGGGGGTTTAGGGTTGGGTGGGCACAGGGGGGGTGCCACCATTGGCATGGCAATGTAGGGGGGCCCCCAAGGGGACCTTTGGATGGGGCTGGTGTTTGGGGTTTGGGGTTTAGGGTTGGGTGGGCACACGGTGCGGTGCCACCATTGGGATGGTAAAGCGTGGGGACTCCAAGGAGGGGCCGTGCGCCCCAATGCTGTCACCACGGCACCAGGCAGGAAGCAGGGAGCGCCTGGCACAGGCGATAAGGTCCAAACAGACAGACAGACAGACAGACATCCCGGGGGAAGGGCAGCACCAGGAGGTGTCACTGCGTCCCCAAGGGAGGATGGGTGACACACAGCGTCCCCGCAGGCATGGCCAACAGGGGACCATCGTATGGGCTGAGCCGGGAGGTGCAGCAGAAGATCGACCGTCAGTACGACCCCGAGCTGGAGCAGCTGTTGGTGCGCTGGATGGTGGGGCAGTGCGGAGACGACATCCCCCAGCCCACACCTGGGCGCGATGGGTTCCAGCAGTGGCTCAAGGACGGCACCGTGAGTCCTCCATGGTGGCGACTGGGGGGGCGAAGGGGTCGTGGTGGCACCCTCGCTTTGCGGTGATGGGGGTCCAGGGGGGTCGTGGCGTCCCCTTGGTTGATGTTGGGGTGGTCGCTGTGTTCCCTGCCCTGAGGTTGGGGGTGCCGTGGTTTTGGGGTGGTTTTGTGAGCCCTTATCCCTTATTGGGGTCACCGTGGTGCCGTTGCCTTGGGGAGGTCGTGGTGTCCCCTCAGCTGATGTTGGGGTCACCGTGGTGCCACCGTATTGAGGTCGTTTTGGTGTCCCCTCACCAAACATCGGGGTCAGCGTGGTGCCATCATGTCGGTGTCCCCTCACCTCATATTGGGCTTATTGTGGTGCTACCAGAGGGGGGAGGTTATGGTGCCTCATATTGGGGTGGTCCTGGTGTCCCCTTCTCTGACATGGGGGTCATCACGGTGCCGTTGTTTTGGGATGCTCCTGGTGTCCCCTCACTCGATGTTGGGCTCATCATGGTGCCACCACGACCCCGTTTTTGTCACTGCTGATGCCACCAGGTCCTGTGCCGCCTCATCAACAGCCTCTATCCTCGGGGCCAAGCGCCGGTGGCCAAAATCCAGGCATCCTCCATGGCCTTCAAGCAGATGGAGCAGATCTCCCAGTTCCTGCAGGCAGCTGAGCGTTACGGCATCGCCGCCACCGACATCTTCCAGACGGTGGATCTGTGGGAAGGTGAGGGTTGGGGACGAGGGGGTGACACCCAGATGTCCCCAAAGGGTGACACAGGGGGTGACACCGCGTTGGCACCACGCAGGGAAGAACATGGCGTGCGTGCAGAGGACGCTGATGAACCTGGGCAGCTTGGCGGTGGCCAAAGGCGATGGGCTCTTCGTGGGAGACCCCAACTGGTTCCCTAAGTAGGTGATGGGGGGAACCTGGGGGGGGGGGGGGGGGGGGGTCACAGAGGGGTGGGGGGTGATGGATGGGGGTTGATTCCCATGGTGGTGGCCGTAGGAAATCGCAGGAGAACCGCCGCGTCTTCTCGGAGGATAAACTGAAGGAGGGGCAGAGCGTCATCGGGCTGCAGATGGGCACCAACCGCGGCGCCTCGCAGGCGGGCATGACCGGGTATGGGATGCCCAGACAGATCCTCTGAACGGCCCCCAAAACCCCCCCCACCCCGACCCCAAAGCTTCCATGGGGCTGGGGGGGGTCCCCAAAGCGCATCGCTCTTCCCCATGGACCCCCCTATGGACCACCCCATGGACCCCCTATGGACCACCCCATGGGCCCCCCCATGGACCCCCCTATGGACCCCCCCATGGACCAACCGGGGCTGTGCCCACCCGCCAGGACCAAAATCTGTGGTTTTTTTTTATAATAATTATTTTGTCTCCGCATCCCGACCCCCCCCCCCCTCCCTCTCATCCCAACACCGCTGTGCCTTGGGGGGGGGCCGTGCTGGGGAGAGCCCCCCCCCCCCCCCCTCAGTGGCTCTTGCCCCAATAAATGGCCCCTTCTTGTTTATAAGGAGTGAAAGTGGTTGGGGGGCTGGGGAGGGGGGGTAGGGGTTGGGGTTGGGTGGGCTGGGGGCTGTCCCCACAGGCATGGGGCCCAATGGCTCTTGGGGTACATAAGAGGCAATGGGGGGGTTCAGGTGTGGGGGGGGGCCTGGTGGTAATGAGGGGAATGGGGGAGGAACCCCCCCCCATCTCCACCCCAAGGACCCCAATCAGAGGGGAGCAGCCCTGAGCTTCGAATGTGGTGGTGGGTGAGCACGTGGGGGGCGGGGCTAGGAGGAAGGGGGCGGGGCTAGGAGGAAGGGGGCGGGGCTTGCAGTGCAGGTGAGGCCATGCTGAGCCCCACGTGGATGGGGGAGGTGGGGACACGCGTGGAGGGGACACGTGGGGACACGCGTGGGGAATGGGACGCTCAGATACGGGGACACGACTGGGAACACAGAGAGAGGGTGATGGGAGGGCGCAAATGGGGACAAACGGGAAAGGGACACGAATGGGGCCCAGGCGTGGAGACGCGTCTGGGAACGCGCGGGGAGGGGGGCGGGATGGGGACGTGATGGGGACGGGATGGGGACAGCCGGAGCCACGCGTGGAAGTGACGCCGCTGGAGCCACGCGGGCGCAGCCGGGGCCGAACACCCCCCAGCGACCATCGAGTCGGCTCCGAGCTGCCTAGAGCGGCCCCTCCGCGCCGGCCCCGCCCCCCGCGCGTCTCGTTGCCATGAGAACGCGCGCTGCCGTTGCTATGGAGACGGAGCGGCGGAGCGGGATGGCGAGCGCCGCCCGCGGCCTGCAGGGCCTCAACGGGACCCCCGCCAACCCCCCCGGCTCTATGCAGCCCTCCAGCCGCTTACGGAGACGGGCACGGAGCACCGAGGTGGATGAGAGCCTGTTTGGGGTAAGGGGGGGGGGTGGGGCTTCTCCCACCTACTTGGGCCTGGAAACCCCCCCAGGCCTCGACCCCAAACAATGGGCCTGAGACCCCCCCCCTCCTCTGCCCTCCACCCGTGGGCCTGGGACTTTCCCCCTGCTCCCCAGGCCTGGGCCAACCGCTTCATTGTGGGCCGGAGGGGCTGAACACCCCCTCAACACTTTGGGCTTTGCTGTAGGGAAGGCCTGTGTTTGTTTTGTTTCCTTTGGGGGGGGAGGGGGCACACAGCCACCAAGCCCAGCAGTGTTTGCCCCCAACCTGCGCCCTATGGCCCCATAGCACACCTTTATGGCACCCAACGCCCTTCAGCTCCAAGGCTGCAGCTCTGGGTGCCGCCCCGTGTCCCCAGTTCCACCCCACTGGGATCCCTATGGAGGTTCTGTCCCCCCCCCCCCCAAAAAAAAGGGCTGTGGGGCCGTCAGCACTGCAAGCCGGACCTCCTGCCAAAAAACAGCAGCAAGAAATCGCTCTTTTCAAGGAGAGGAAGGAAAGACGACGTCAGAACGGCTGCCTCAGCTCTGGGCTCCATCCCCAGCAGCTGCTCCGTGCAGTTGTCACAGCCTGACAACATTCCTACAATCATTAATTGGGTTCTTGGAGGCGGATCCCGTCCCGTTCTCCAGGCTCTGAGGCTGGCGGTGCTGAAGGCAGCCGTTATCTGCTGGCTGCGCAGCCCAGCCCTGTCATTAAACACGCAGCTGATAACGGTGATGGATGAGAAATGAACCCTGAGGGCACCGAACTGCCCGGCCCGGCCCATGGGGTTGTGCCCCACTGCGGGGGTGTGGGGTTGGGCACAGGGCTGCTTCTGGACCCACAGATTTTAGGAGGAAATTCAGAGAGTTCCTCACAGAGCTGTGGGCGCCCCAGCCTTGGAGCTGGAGGCCGTGGAGGGGCTGTGGGCGACCTGAGCTGATGGGAAGCACGCAGCCCATGGCAAGGGGGGGATTTGGGGTCCCTCCCAACCCAGCTGTATCGGGATCCCACGGCTCTGTGATATTTGGGGTCCCTTCCGCCCCAGCCGCGCTGCGATCCCGTGGCTCTGGGATCTTTAGGGTCCCTTTTAACCCAGCTGTGGCCTCACATCCCTCCCCGAGGAGGCGGTGGAACAAACAGCCCCACCTCCAAGCGCACGGAATTGGGGGGGGGGTTTGGGGATCCGCCCCATAGAGAGCATGGCTTCGCTAGATGGCGATGTCACCTCGAGCGCGGGGACCTCGGCGGCGCTGCTGCGCCGGGAGAAGCGGGAGGAGGCGGAGCGGGACCCGCTGTGGGGTTTTCCTGAGATCTGGGGGCACTTTGGGGGGATTTCAGCCCCTTCCCCCCCCCTCTGTTTTACTGCTGCGGTCTCACGGCGCCGCGTCGGGGTTTTTGCATCGGTTCCCCCCAGCTTTGGGATCCCCGCTTTGGGGTTTTTCCTTACAGTCTCACGGCCCCATTGTGCTCCTACGGGATGCGCGCAGCTCTCCAAAATCAGCGCCCGGCGCTCAGCACCGCCCCGAAACCATCCGACTGCTCGGCAACGGCCTCATCCGCAGCCTCGTGTGAGTCGCGCCCCCCCAAAGCCCCCAAACGCCCTCACAGACCCCACAAACCCCCCTCAGCCCCTCCTCAAACAACCCCCCGTCCCCCCCCCCAGGTGCCAAACACCCCCAGGCAGCAGCGATTCCCCCCTCCCTGGGCGCGCGGCTGTTTGTCCACGAGGTCGAGCAGTCGGAACCCGGCTCTAATTACATCCCCTCATTAAAAACCCGCAGGGGTTTTGTGCCATTATCCCGGGCGAACCCCACGGAGCCTCATTTTGACCTTCCCCCACCCCCCCCCTTTCTTTTATCCCCCCCTCGCTTCACCTCTCCCTGCTTCCACCCCACAAGGACGCACCGCAGCCCTTTGGTTTCAGGCTGGGCTGAGGCTGCCGCGCTCGGAGCCGCAGGTTTTGGGCCCGCTGCCCACGTTTCCCCCCACGTGGCTCCACCTGGAAGCGTTTGGGTTCCTTTTCCATTCCTAAAAATCGGGGTGCAGGTTGGGCACCCAAACACAGACAGCTCAGGGCTGCGGTCGCTGCGTCACACCGTTGATTAGGGCCGTCGGTGCCACTGCCCATTCTTTAAAGCGTCCTGGAATCCGATGCTGTGATGCTGGGCCACTTATTATGCAGGTATCTGTCCCAAGGGTGGATGAAAAGGTGACACATAATGACAGTGACTGCATCCTTAGTCCCCAGAGCCTTCAAAGCGCCCCGTGAGTTTGGTTAATGCACCGCACGCGTCGCCGTGCTGCGGCTGAGCAACGCTGCCACTAATTAAAACTCCTCACAACTCACCTGGAAATAAATAAAAAACAAAACGCAACCAAACCCAGCCCTGTGTCATTACCCACATTTTTGACACGTGGGGAAATGGGGGCACTGAGGTGGTTTCCTCCGAGGCTGAGTCACCGTGGGGCAGAGCTGCGTCCTCCCCCCACACCGAACTCATTCCATCCAGCAGTGCTGCAGCCCTGGATCTCTGGGCTTGAAGCTCAGGGGGGGGGCGCAGCTCGGCTCACTTCCATCCCCCCCAGTGGCAGCCGTGGGGTGGCTCGGCCCCAAGCTCTTTGGGTGCTGCGTGTGGGGTTCTGTGGGTTCCCCCCGTCGCCCAGCTGCCGTCCCTCTCTGCTCAGGACAGGGACGTCACAGCGCTGAGGTGGCACCGCAGTGCCATCAGCACAACAGAAGGGTTTGGGGGTGAGCTGGGAGGGGGGCGAAGGACCCCCAGCAGCACTGACTGCTCTGCTGTGCGCCCTCCTCTCGCAGTGTCCCCTCAGAGAATCCGACCCCGGCCCTCATCATCGGCCTGCAGGACTTCCAGCGCATCCAGGAGTCGTCCCGAGTGCAGAGCAAGGAGCAGCGTGCAGCTGAGCTGGCAGCCCTGAAAGCACAGAGGGAGGCAGAGCTCGTAGGCACCCCCCCTGCCCACCCTTCATGCCGTGGGGGCACCCATAGGGTGGGACCAGCACCCTGCAACCCCCCGGATTGCGGTGCCCACCTTCAAACCCTGCATCTCTCCGACCCTCTGAGCCCAGGAGGGGCTGTGGGGGGTCCCAAAGTTTGCAGTGCTGCGTGGGCTGCACCCCACATCTCCCCAGTGCACCTCTGTGGGGCGTCTCCTTTAGGAAGGAGAGGGGTTTTGGCCCGGGGGGTGCGGGGTGGGAGCCCAGGGGTTATGCAGGGTGGTGGCCCAAGGGTGAAGGATGGTGGTGCAGGGTTCAGGATGAGAGCATGGGGTACAAGGGATGCAGGATGGTGGCCCAGAAGGTGGAGGGTGGTGAACCAGGGGTCAGGATGGTGGCCCAGGGTATGGGATGGTGGCTCAGGGTTCAGTCTGGTGGCCCAGCAGCGCAGGTTGGTGGCCCAGCAGCGCAGGTTGGTGGCCCAGGATGATGGATGGTGGCCCAGGGTATGGGATGGTGGCTCAGGGTTCAGTCTGGTGGCCCAGCAGCGCAGGTTGGTGGCCCAGGATGGTGGATGGTGGCCCAGCAGTGCAGGTTGGTGGCCCAGGATGATGGATGGTGGCCCAGGATGATGGATGGTGGCCCAGGGCTGCAGGTCGGTGGCTCAGCTCTCCCCCTGTCCCCTTAGGAGGCCATGAACGAGCGGAAGGCAGCAGCAAAGCGACAAAGCCTCCTGCAGCAGAGCAAGCAGAGCGAGCTGGAGGAGGAGGCGAAGGAACGCGCCCAGCACCTCCTGCAGCGGGCGAACAGGATGCGCATGGAGCAGGAGGATGAGATCAAGGAGTTCAGTGAGGTGAGGCCAGGGGGTCCCGTCCTCCTCCCCAGCGTCGCAGAACGAAAGGGGAGAGGTGGCACGAGGTGCCCCGGGCCCCACAGGGCGCTGAGGATGAGCTGTGAGCGCTGCCTGCTGCTGCTCAGTCGTCTTCTCCTTCCCTTTTGCACCTCCTGCTCTCTGTCCCCATCCGCCGAGCCCTGGACGCCCCTTGTCCCCACAGCTGCTCCTGGGTGTGAAGTGCCACATGATCCGCGACACGCAGATCCTGGAGAAGCAGCAGATAGCCAGAGAGCTGGAGGAGGAGGAGAAACGCCTGGCCAGGATGATGGAGGTGGAGAGGCAGAAGGCCGACGAGATGCAGGAGGAGCTGGAAGGCAGGAGGAAGCGGGAGCTGATGCAGTGAGCGGCTTTTTGGAGAGACGGGATTGAGGGGCAGATAAAGGATTTATGGACACAGCTGGGGGGCCGTGGGCAGCGGCTCTGCGTCCAGAGGGGGGTGGTGATGAACGGAGCCCCCCGGGGGTCTGTCTGGATCCAAAGCTCTTCTGATCAGTGACACGGAGGGGCTGAGCTCCGACCCAGCCGTGCTGAGATCCCGCGGTTCCGTGGTCTTGGAGGTCCCTCCTGACCCAAGCATTCCGTGATCCTGTGGTTCTTCCCAGAGGCAGACAGGAGCTGGTGAAGCAGATCGAGAAGAACGCGGAGGAGCGGGCGCTGAGAGCTGAGCAGAAGGACCAGGAGAGCCAGGAAATGCTTCGGTACCTGGAACAGCTGAAGGTGGAGGAGCAGAAGGTGAGCTGGGCAGGAACCAGGGGGCTGCTGGGGAGCAGTGATGATGATGATGGTGATGATGATGAGGGCAGATTTTCACCTCTTGGAGGTGTGACCTGGTGCTGGGGGGGGGTCGGCCTCGGTGCAGAACGGAGGCTGTGGTCTCTTGGGGAGGCTGAGCCTTCTTCCAAAGTGGCTCTGAGCCCCCATGGAAGAGCACTGCAGAGCCTCTGCTCTGTGCTTCAGGAGTTGGAGCAGAGGAAGGAGCAGCAGAAGAAAATCCAGGCTGAGATTAAACGCATCAACGACGAGAGCCAGAGGTGCAAGGAGGAGCAGCTGCAGAAGGAGAAGATGGAGGATGAGCGGGTGCTCGAGTACCAGAGGCAGAAAATGGTACTGAGCTGAGCACAGCAGCACAGGGGGGGCGATGGGGTGCAGGGAGCTGCCACCAAACTCTGTCCCACGTAGGAACGGGAGGCAGAGCTGGAAGCTGAGCAGGAAAGAATCCGTCGGGAGAAGGAGAAGGAGGTGGCACGGCTCAGGGCCATGCAGGAGAAGGCCCTCGACCAGCAGGCAGAGCGGGTGGGTGAGCTCCTGCAGCTGGGAAAGCAAACGGGATCCTGGGCTCCATCAGCAGAGGGGGGGCAGCAGGGCCAGGGAGGCGATCGTCCCTCTGTGCTCTGCTCTCTGAGGCCCCGTCTGCAGCACTGCGTCCAGGGCTGGGGGTTCCCAGACGAGACAGGGAGCTGTGGGAGAGGAGCCAGAGGAGCCGCAGGGCTGAGCAGGGGCTGCAGCAGCTCCCTGCAAAGCCAGGCTGAGGGAGCTGGGCTCGTTCAGCATGGAGAAGAGGAGCTGGGGCTGAGCTGAGTGCAGCCTGCAGCGCCTGCAGGGAGCCTGCAGCCAGGAGGGGAGGCAGCTCTTGGGCAGGGGAGATGAGAGCAGGGAACGGCTGGAAGCGGAGGGAGGGCAGCTGGAGGCTGGGGCTCAGGGAAGTTGTGTGCTGGGAGAGCGGTGAGGGGCTGAACAGCTGCCCAGAGAGGCTGCGATGCCCCGTCCATCCCTGGAGGGGTTGGAGGCCAGGCTGGATGGGGCCCTGGGCAGCCTGGGCTGCTGTGAGACGTGGGCAGGTTGGCGGCTTTGCAGGCGCTGTGGGGTCGCAGCTTTGGGACCCTTGAGCTCCCTCCCAACCCAGGCCGTGCTGTGAGGGCTGGCGGATCCACCATCGTGCAGCAAGGAGCACGGCCATGAAAACCATCCCTGCCAGCCTCACCGCCATCCCCTTCTGTCCCCGTGGGCAGGACGCACTGAGGGCCAAACGCAGCCAGGAAGCGGCCGAGCGGGAGTGGAGGAGGAAGGAGAAGGAGGCGGCGCGCAGGAAGGCTGAGATGGAGGAGCAGCTGCGGCAGGGCCGGAGGCAGCAGATCGCAGAGAAGGAGCAGCGCATGGCTGTGCAGGTGATGAGGGACCGGCGCGACTTCGAACGCATCCTGCGGTGAGGTGGGGTCTGCGCTGAGCGCGGTGCGACGGCCGGGGAGGGGAGGGGGTCACCGTGCACGGAGGTGCTGAGAAAGGAGGTGCTGTGGGTGTGGGTTGGCGTTGGGTTCAGGGGAGTCTTGGGGGTCAAAGATGAGCCTTGTGGTTGTGAGCAATGGGGACGGGTTGGGGTCGGCCTTGGGGGTCCCGGGGCTCTTCTGCAGCCTTGGTGGTTCTGTGAGTGGGAGAGGTGGGGAGAAGTTGGGCTTGAGGGTCTTGGAGGCCTTCGACCTGTGGCTCTGTGATTCTCTTTAGGCTCGTGCTTTAGTGGGAATGGTGGGGATGGGGGGGGGTTGGCCTTGGGGGCCTTAAAGGTCTTCTCCAGCCTTCGTGGTTCCCCGTTTCTGCGATCATTTTGGCACACAGTGGGGTTGGGTCAACGTGGCGACCTGGGAGGATGGGTTGGCGGTGGAAGATCTTGGAGGCCTTTTTCCAATCCTGACAGCTCCACAATTCTGCCATTCCAACATCAGGGAGGGGGGGAGGACGATTTCAATGGACCTTTCTCCCATTACGCGGCACCACGAGCGGCGAGGGCGGGCTGACGGTTGGATCCGATGACCTCGGAGGTCTTCTCCCCCCTCTCAGGGCCCAGCAGAAGCAGATTGAGAAGGAAAAGGCAGAGGAGGCTCGCAGGGCGGCCCTGCAGTCGGCCCACGCCGATGCCATCCGGCGTCAGATGAGGGAGCAGCAGCAGCTGAGGGCCCAGGAGCGCATGGCCGCCTTTGAGGAGAGCCGGAGGCTGCAGGAGGCGGCTGAGCAGCGCAGCCAGCGCATCGCCCAGCTCAAGCAGCAGAAGATCCAGGAGCTCAGGTGACCTTCAGCCCCATCCCGGCTCCCTGCTGGGTGTCTCCTCCAAACACAACCCGCTCCAAGGCCGCGTGCTCAGCCTGGCATCAGGATCTGATGGTTTTTGTCTCTGCAGAGCCGCTGGCATCCCGGAGAAGTACTGTGCCCAGGTGGAGCGGTGGGCGCGCAGTGGGGCTCAGCCCCACACGGGGCAGAAGGCAGCAGCTCGGGAGTTTCGGCTCGCTTAAGCAGAGCTGCCTCCAAACAGAGATGTTCATGGAGCAGACAGCGTCTCCTGTCCTTCTCTTGCTTCCCACCTCCAGGTCAGGGTTAGGGGTTGGGGTTGGGGTTGGGGTTGAGGTTATGGTTAGGAGCAGGGTTGGGTTGGGGTTATGGTTAGGGCTGGGGTTGAGGTTATGGTTAAGGTTGGGTCGGAGTAGGGTTAGGGTTAGAATTGGGGTCAGGGTTGGGGTCGGGGTGGGACAGGGGTTGGCACTAGCATTAGGAACAGCCCCCTGCCCATCTCCCTGCTTGCTGGGGACAGCAGCATCCCCTGCCCTGTTCCTGAGGGCTCTGGTTCGTCCCCATGACCCAGCCGGAACCCAACCCGCTGCTGTCGCTGCCCTGCTGCCAAACCCGCCCTGTGAGCAGCGCCGTGTCACCTCCAGGCCCTGTGGCCTTGTGAAGGGACAAAGCAAAGCGTCCACAGAGTGATGCAAACCTCGGAACGACAGGAAAAAAAAAAACAAACCCACAACAAACCGCAGCAGGACAGGGAATGGCAGCTTCAGAGGGCTGGGATCCCGTAGGAGTGGCTCTGATTAATTCTCCGAGCAGCTGAAAATAAGGAGAGCCTGGAAAGGCGAGACTGCCTGGGGCAGGGAGACGGCGTGGGGTGGGCAGGGGGGGGAATCCCACCTCCTCCCGCATCCCCACACGGCTGCTTTCCCTCTGGGTGTCCCCGAATGGCAGAGAAGCCGGGCGCTGTGAGTCTGCATGGCTGCTTTGGTCCCCCCCGGTTCTGTGGGGCCCTCAGCATCCCTCATGGTCACCTCCATCCCTGTCAGCTCCACGTCCTGCACGGCTCCCATGAATCGAGAGCACGGTGCCGTGCCCCCCATCCTGCACGAGGGGTGCAGAGCCACCAAACCACGGCTGCACCCCGCTGGGCTTCGTCCCCTCCGCGCCGCCCCGGGGGCCCCAAATCACAGACGCTGCCCAACACGTGCCTGTGTTCCCAGCAAGGGTTAAAGGACGGCGATGAGCTCAGAGTGGGGCCGGTAAATGGAGCAGCTGTGGCCCCAGGGAGCGTTTGGGGCCTGCAGGGAGGTGCTGCCCATCCGGATCGGGCGGTGGGGTGGAAAACACCGAGCTGCGCCGCGGGGCACCGCGCACTGACCGGAGCTGCCCTTGTGCCACGGCCTCCATGGGGCACTGGGGCGGCTGTGGGGCGATGCTGCTGGGGGTCCAGGGAGTCGAGCGGCCCCCCGTGTGGCCTTTATCACCTGCAAGGCGTCCCCATCCCCGAGCTGCCCCTGCTCGCTGCCTGGCATCGCTGTCCCCAGCCCTTCCGTCCTGCTGTGCCGCCCCTGTCCCCATCACCCGCTGCTGGAGCTTTCCTGTCCCCAATCCATCCATGGTGGCCGCAGGTTCCACCTCCATCCCCACCTCCCCTGACCCACAGCTGCCACCACGTCCCCCGATGTCACCCAGGTGGGCTCAGCGTCCCCTCGAGGTGCCAGCATCCCTGTGCCCCACGCTGAGGAGGCAGGACCAGAGGAGGGATTTTTAGGGGATTAAGCCCAGGCTCCAACCACACCTTTCAGCTCCTACAGTCGTGTCCCTGCCCCACACCAAAACCCTTTTGGGGCTGCGTGGGGCAGCGCCGCCATCTCAGAGCCTTCCCATGGATCCCGGATCCTTCCCCACCGACCCCGCTGCTGCTGCTTAACACGGGGTCAGCCCCCCCCAAATGGGGTCCGCAGCCCCAAATCCCCACCCCGCTGTTGGGAACGGGGCCCACGGAGCAGCGCCCCCATATTTCAGCCCCCAGCCCCACTCCAATGGGACGCAACCCCACATGGCGCAGCAGCTCCTAATTACCGGGTAGGGAGTGGAGCAGGGCGGCTTCGCTCACGCACAGCTCGGAGCCACTCAGTCATCCCAAAGGCATCCGCCCCACAGGGAGGAGCGCCCGGACCCAGCATGTAAAAGGGCTGCTGGTGTCGGGCGATGCTTCGTCGCCTCGCAGCCTTCATCCACCTGCACTCCTCCTCCTCCTCCTCCTCCTCCGCGCCGGCACCGCAGCGCGATGGCACGGCACGGCGCCGGGCAGCTCCTGCTGCTGGGGCTCATGCCAGGTAGGTGGCCCCGATGTCACCGAGGACGGATGGAGGGGACGCTGCCCCCTGGGCACCCATGGGACGGGCTGCCATCCGGCACCGAGCGCGGTGACCCCAGCGGAGCGACAGCGATGGGCGCTGCAAGGCGCTGCGATGTTTGTGGATGGGAGCCACGAGCCAGGGGTTGGGTGACGGGGAGATGGGGGGCAGGGAGCTGTGGGGTGATGGGGTGGGGGGGGGTGTAAGGTCAGGGGGCTGTGGGTCATAGGGTTGGGATGGGGTGAGTATAGGGTCAGGGTGCTGTGGGCTATGGGGTTGGGATGGGGTGGGTTATGGGGTCAGGGTGCTGTGGGTTATAGGGTTGGGATGGGGTGGGGTTGGTTATGGGGTCAGGGGGCTGTGGGTCATAGGGTTGGGATGGGGGGGGTTATGGGGTCAGGGTGCTGTGGGGCACAGGGTCAGGGTGCTCACATGTTGCCCCCTCTCCCCCAGCTCTCCTCCTGGCTGTGAGGATCAACAGCAAAGGCCGTGAGGTGCTGTACTTGGCCAAGGGAGACTCAGTGAAGCTGGGCTGTCCCTACGTCCTCGAGCCCGAGGACAACGGTCCCCAGGGTGTGGGAATTGAGTGGATCCAGATCACACCTGAGAGAACCGGCCCCGAAAATGTGGTGAGTGTGGGGCACCCGGTGTGGGGTCACTGAGATGGCTCCATCCTGTGGGGTGGAGGGGGGGATGGAGAAAGGATGGGGAGGGATGGAGGAGGGATGGGTCAGGAGGGATGGGATGGATGGGATGGGATGGGATGGGATGGGATGGGATGGGATGGGATGGGATGGGATGGGATGGGATGGGATGGGATGGGGTGGGGTGGGATGGGAGGGAAGGGTGGAGGGAAGGAGGGAGGGAGGGAGGGAGGGAGGGTGGAGAGGTGAAGGGATGAGATGGGGTGAGTTGGGATGGGATGGAATGGATAAGATGAGATGGATAAGATGGGATGGGATGGGATGGGATGGGATGGGATGGGATGGGATGGGATGGGATGGGATGGGATGGGATGGGATGGGATGGGATGGGATGGGATGGGATGGGATGGATGAGATAGCATGGGACGCTGTGGGATAGGATGGGACAAGGAAGGATGGCCAAAGCAAGATGGAGGAGCAGATGTGGGGCAGGACAAAGTGATGAGGAGAGATGGAGCAGGAGGGATGCAGGAAGGACGCAGGGACACCCGGGGATGCAGCGGCCCCTTCTCACCCCCCGTTCCACCCCATCCAGTTCCTTTCCTACCACGACCACCACGTCAACTACGGCAGCGGTTCGGGGCTGCAGGACCGCGTGGCCTTCGTGCAGAACGACCCTGGGCAGCACGACGCCTCCATCCGCCTGGCAGACCTGCAGGTCTCCGACACCGGCACCTACCAGTGCCGCGTCAAGAAGAACACGGTGGCCGTGCACGAGGTCATCGTCACCGTGCAAGGTGAGACCCCCGACCCCCTGCTGGTTGGTGCCGCCGTGTGGTGGCAACACTGACATCCCTCCCTGCCTCAATGTCCCTGGTGGTGGCCACAGAGGTGGTGGTGGCCCTGGGGTTGGCCATGGTGGTGGTGGTGGTCCTGGGGGTGGCCGTGTCCCTCTGTGGTGGTGGCATTGTCCCAGCTGCTGGCCGTGTCCACGATGGGAGCGGTGGCACTGATGGTGTCGATGTCCTGAGTGGTGGCGGTGGCTCTAGAGGTGACGGTGGCCCTGCTGGTGATGGTGGCCCCAAAGGAGACCTTGACTGTGGTGGTGTCAATGTCCCTGGTGGTGACCACGACCCTGGTGCTGGTGTCTGTGACCCTGGCGGTGACAATGCCCGCAGTCGGTGTCCCTGCTGGTCGGGACAGCGATCCCTAATGGTGGCGGTGGCCCCGGTGGTGGTGGCAGCGCCCCGTGCGGTGGCCGCAACCTCGGTGGTGACCCTGTCCCTGCTGGTGATGGTGGCGCAGGTGATGACGATGCCCCCGCTAATGACCGCGTCCCCTGTGATGACCGCATCCCCGGTGGCGCCAATGGCCCCGGTGGTGCCCGCACCCCTGGTGGTGACGCTGCCCCTCGCCCCGCAGAGAAGCCGGCCGCCCCGCAGTGCTGGACCGAAGGAGATCAGGTGCAGGGCGGCAGCATTTTGCTGCGCTGCTACAGCCGCGGAGGGGCCGCGCCGCTGGCCTACCAGTGGGCCAAGCTGGCAGATGGGTACGGAGGAGGACGGCTGCCCCAAGGAACCATCCAAGGTGGGCGCTGGGGGCTCCCGGGGGGTGGCAGGGGGCTGGGGGGTGGCAGGGGGTGAGAGGCTCTTGTTGTGTGCAGCTGTGACCACATTCGCCCCCAGCCGCGCTCGTCTGGTGGGCTCAGCCCTGTGTCTGTGTGTCTGTGGGTGTCCAGCAGTGCCCCCATCCACACGTCCCTGTGTCTGTGTGTCCCCATGTCCGTGTGTCCCCATGTCTGTGTGTCCCTGTGTCCATGTGCACCACGGGTGTGGATGGAGGTGATGCGGACACTCTCGTGCTCTGCCCATGTCTGCGCTCACATCCGTGCTCCTGTCTGTGTGCTCCCAAATCCACCAGCAGTGTCCTCACACGCCCACATCCGTGTGTCCCCGTGTCTGTGTGTCCCCATGTCTGTGTGTCCCCATGTCCCCGCATCCTGTGTCTCCATGTTCCCAAGCACCCCATGTCCCCCTACCCCCGTGCCCCCTTTTCCCTGCTCCCAGGTCCCCCTGTACGTCCCCACATCCTGTGTTCCATATCCCCCCCCTCTGTGTCCCCATGTCCCCATATCCCTGCACTCCATGTCCCCATGTCCATCCCCTTGCATGTCCCCATGTCCCCACACCCCTATCCCTGTGTCCCCATGTTCCATATCCCCTCACTCCATGTCCCCCTGCATCCCATATCCCCATGTATGTCCCCATATCCCCATGTTTGTCCCCATGTGTGTCCCCACACCCCTGTATCCCCATGTCCCCCTCTATGTCCCCATGTCCCCATGTAAATCCCCACATCTGTCCCCATACCCCCATATCTCCACATTTGTCCCCATGCGTGTCCCCATGCCCCCATATCCCCATGTATATCCCTATATCCTCATGTTTGTCCCCATGTGTGTCCCCACACCCGTGTACCCCCATGTCTGCATGTATGACCTCATGTCCCCGCGTCTGTCCCCATGTGTGTCCCCACACCCCCATACCCCCATATCCCCATGTTTGTCCCCATGTGTGTCCCCATGCGTGTCCCCACACCCCCATACCCCCATATCCCCATGCTTGTCCCCCTGTGTGTCCCCACACCCCCGCCCCCCCACGCCCCCCTCTCTGTCCCCCTGTCCCCACACTCACTCCATCCCCCTCCCTTCAGGCCGTGCTCCCGGTGACCTCCTGATCCGCAGCCTTTCGGAGGCTCACTCTGGTGTCTACCAATGCCGGGTCACCAACCGCGTGGGCTACGCCACGTGCCAGATCAGCCTCAGCCCCGCACAGAGTGAGTGCCGCCGGGGGGCTCCGGGGGTCCCTGTGGGGCGACGGTGACGGTGACGAGCTGTTTGTCCCTGCAGGAAGCGGCCGCCAGGCGGGAGTCATCGTGGGCTCCGTCCTGGGCTCCTTGCTGCTGCTCAGCCTCCTGGGGCTGCTGATCGGGGCCCTGATGTGCCGCTACCGCAGGAAGGAGTGCCAGCGGAGCTGCAGCGAGTGCAGGTGAGGGGCGGGGGGACGAGGGTGGGGGTGGATGTGGGGCTCTGTGGGGTCTGTGGGGTCTGTGGGGTGGGCACCGGTGGGCACTGAGCCCATGGGCGGCACCGGGTGCCACTGGGGAGCAATGGGTGCCACCACTGTATGCATGGCCACCACGCGTCACCTCTGGGGGCCACCCAGAATGGGTGCTGCTGGGGGGGGTGGGTGCCAATGGGTGCTGCTGGGGGGGCCACCAAGCGCTGATGAGGAGTGATGGGGGACGATGGGAGCCACCAAGCGCTCATGGCACTGATGGCTGCCACCAAGGGGACCCAACCAAGAGCTGATGGCACCGATAGGAGCCACTGAGTCCTAATGGCACTGATGGGTGCCACCAATGGGACCCAACTGAGATCTGATGGCAGCAATGGATGCCACCAGGTGGGTCCAACCAAGAGCCGATGGCACTCATAGATGCCACCAAGAGCTGATGGCACCAATAGGAGCCACCAAGTCCTAATGGCACTGATAGGTGCCACCAGTGGGACCCAGCTAAGAGCTGATGGCACTGATAGGAGCCACTGAGTTCTCATGGCACCGATGGCTGCCACCAATGGGACCCA
This sequence comes from Lagopus muta, assembly GCF_023343835.1. Taxonomy (NCBI): domain Eukaryota; kingdom Metazoa; phylum Chordata; class Aves; order Galliformes; family Phasianidae; genus Lagopus; species Lagopus muta. The sequence goes on from NC_064461.1 coordinate 1,675,787, forward strand.
ACTAAGATCTGGTGGCAGCAATGGGTGCCACCAGGTGGGTCCAGCCAAGAGCTGATGGCCCCAATGGGAGCCACCAAGTCCTAATGGCACTGATGGGTGCCACCAGTGGGACCCAACCAAGAGCTGATGGCACCAATAGGAGCCACCAAGTTCTCATGGCACCAATGGCTGCCACCGATGGGATGCGACCAAGAGCCGACGGCATCCTTTGGTGCCACCGAGGGGCTCCAACCGAGCTCCGATGGCCCCGATGGGAGCCACCAAACACCTCTGGGCAGCCCTGGGTTCTGACGTCTGCCCCTGGGGGGGCTCTCTGTGCCTCCCCCCTCCCCTCAGGAGCAGCACGGGCGGCACCATGACCCGCACCTGCAACGTCTGCGCCCACCCCTATTCGCCCCACGGCATCAGCTACATGCAGTGCCAACACGGCGACGGCGACGAGCGCGCGGCCGCGCTGCTCTGCAACGAAGGCATCCGGCACCAGGTCGCCTGCCCCGCTCTGTAACCCCGCCTCGATTCCCTTTCCGGGCTCCCGGCCCCGACTCCATGGATTCTCCGTGGCAAAACCGAAGCCAAGAATTCGCCTCTTCCCCGCCTCCACGTCGACGCGTCGCTGGGTTCCCCACAAGCTTTGGGGGTTGAATGATTCGCGTTATGATTTTGCTTTTTGGCCGTTTTTTGTATCGTATTTCCACGCTGTTGCAGCGCTATTTATTTCTTGTGTCCCGCCCCCAATCCGTCCCACTGCCCGGTGCCCCCCCACGATTGGCCGCAGCGATTTGGTGTTTGTTGGAAACGCCGTCGGCACCGGGAGCAGCAGCTGGGAATGGCAAAAAAGAGAGAGAAATAAAGGAAAGAAATCAGGAAAAAGGAAATAAACCCAAAGTGAACGAAGCGCTGCCCCACCGCGTGGTCCCAAAAAGGGGAAGGGGGGGGGGGGGGGGTGGCATTTGTTTAACGGCGATCGTGATTGATGAGCCCAGCTTTGACCCCAGTGATGGCACTGACCCCGATCGTCACACAGCCATCCAACCCGGCTCCGATCCTGACCCCATGCTGAACTCCTAACTCGGCACGACGACCCCACAGCCCGAATTGTTCCGATCCCACAGCCCGAACTGTTCCGATCCCAAAACCCGAACTGATCCGATCCCACAGCCCGAACTGTTCCGATCCCAAACGCGGAGCCGCGGCCGTTCCCTGCATTTCCCCCCTTCGGCCGCCAGGCGGCGCCCTGAGGCGTCCCGGAGGGCCGGTTGCCAGGAGACGGCGGACGCTGCGATGGCGGCGCGGTTCAGCGCGGGTCAGGTGGGGAGCGGGGCTGCAATGGAGGGGGGTGGGATGGAAGGGGGGGGGGAAATGGGTCCGAGGGAACCGAACCCGGAGCCGTCGGGAGGACCCGGATTCGTGGATCCCGGGACCGGGGGGAGCCGTTCTCCCATCGGCTGCGCTCCCCCCGCAGTACGAGGACGCCTTCACCCCCCATCGCCTGCAGAACTGGAGCGTTGCCCGGCGCTGCCGGCAGGTACCGCAACGACGGGACCCCACCGGGACCCCCCCCATCCCACCCCCGACCCCCATTGCGACCCCCCACCTGCACCAACGGCCTCCCCCCCCCCCCCCAAACACCACCGGCACTCCTCCCTCCCCCCCCCACTTCTACCCACAACCCCCCGCGACCACCACCCACCTTCATCCCATCCCCATCGAGACCCCAGCCCCCCATCCCCCCCCAGCCCTCCAAATCCTCCCTCCGTGCCCCCCATCCCCGAACATCCCCATTCTCCCCCGATCCCTTCCATCCCCCCATCCAACCCCATTGACCCCCCCATCACCATCCCTCCCCATTCTCCTCCCCACCCCCCATTGCCCCCATCCCCCCCCCACGCTCCCCCCACCCCATCCCATTTATCCCCCCCACCCAGCGCCCCTCCCCCCGGGACGGCTCCACTCAACCTTTAGCCAACGATCGCGGCCATTTGCTGCCCTCGGTTCCTCGCTCCCAGGTGCGTGCAGCCCCCCCCCCAACCCTCCCCTCTTCCAGCCCCGCACCCCCCCCCCCCCCCAACGCCTCCTCTCCTCCAGGCCTCCCCATGGGGGACGTTTTTGGGGACGTGGGAGATGCCGGCCCGGATTCCCCCCCCCTCAGCTGAACCTCACGGCCCGTTCGGCCGCCGCCGCCGCGCAGCTCCGCGCCTGGATGCAGAAATGCTCAGCGCCCAGTGGGGGCTGCGGTGGCCTCAGCGCCCACACGGCTGGGAAGGTGGGCGCCCAACCTCCCCCCCCCCCCCAAAACCAGGGACCCGGGGACCCCTTGGCCGCGGCACTTTGGGGCCTCGGCGTCCCGGCAGCTCGGCACCGCGATGCCGCGTCGCTTTGACACCACGCCGCCTCGCCCCCGTGTCACCTCGGGGCTGGAGGCGGCCCCTGAGCCGTGCCACCACGTCACCCACGTCACCCCGTCGTGTCACCTGGACACCGTGCCGCCTTTTCTGTCACCTTTCCTCGCCACTTTGTCACCCCCTTGTGACCCCACACGGTGACCCCCGTGGTGTCCCGACACAAAACGTTCCCTGAGACGGCAGCGATGCTGACCCCCCGTTTTGGGGGCTTTCTGCCCCGCTCAGCTCGGTGCCCGCGCGCTGTGGGCGCCGCTCCCCTCCCATTGGGGTCCCCAAATCCCCCCCTCCATCCCCACATCCAGCTCACACCCCCCCCCCCCCCCCCCGTCTCCATTCTCCCCTCACAGCCCCAGCAGAGCTGCGGGGCTCCTGGTGCCGCCCTGGAGCCGAGGAGCGGCGCTGAGGACGGGCGCGGAGCGCAGCCTTCGCCCACGGCGGCAGCAGGGGAGCAACGGGGCAGCAGCAGCGAGGGGCAAAACGCAGCGCTGGGGGCGGCGCGGGGCAGAAACGGGGCCGCAAGCGAACCCTGAAGGCGATTCCCCCCCCCCCCAAATCTGCAGGAGCAGCGCGGAGCCGGCAGGGCGCAGCCAAAGCCCAGCTCGTCCTTAAGGCTCGGCGAATAAAAAGGAGCTCCCCATCAAAACCATGGGAAGTTTGGGGCTGCAAAAAACGTCGGGTGTCGCCGTCAGATTCCGCCCCCGCTGCGGCCCCGCAGAGCCGGGATTCAGGGCTGCGGATGGGAGGCGGGACCCCAACGGGCTCCCCTGCAAAGCAAAGCCAGCAAAGCGCAGCTCAAAGCCATCGGAACCCATCAGAGCGCAGCTCAAAGCTCCGCAAACACCCAGAGCGCGGGGAGGAAAGGAGGAAACCGCCGGCAGCGTCGCACCGACGGAACCCGGCGCCCAAACTCCGAAGGCCGGCGCTTCTCCCAGCTCCGCCAGCGGCTCCGGGCCGCTTTTAAGAGCCGCAGTTTCCTTTCAGCTCGGCGCCAACCCGCCCCCCATCGGGGCCAAAGCGCAGCAGCGCAGCCTCAGCACGGGGATCGAAGCTGCTTTATTGCCAACGAATCCCAGAGGGGAAGGAAGGAAACCCAGGGGCGCAGAGCAGCGCAGGGCTGAGCGTCTGCCCAGCATCACGACTGGGGGGGGTTGAAATGCTGCCCTGCCCCCCCTTTCTGTCTGCCCAAAGCCAGGAGGGCTGAGCTGGAATCCATCTGCCGCCCTTTGGGACGTGGTGATGGGGGGGGGGGCTGTGTTACATCGCCGCGATGCCCGCGGAGGAGAGCAGGGTCAGAATCAGCACCAGAAGCCCCGACTGCTCCACCTGGCTGAGCTTGAAGCCTTTCCCCAAATCCCACGCCTGCAGGGGGAGAAGAGAAGCAGATTTAAGGGACAGGAAAGGACAGCAGAGGGGCTGCAGCACCCGGGGGGGTCAGAAGAGCCTCAACTCCCCCCCCCCCCGGCCCCACCGTTGCCATGGGTTCGGGCCCCCCCCCCCCCCCCAAACCGGGGCGCTGCAGGATGGGGACCCCCCGGCTCCCAGCTGAAGGATTTGCTCCTCACATCCGACCCAAATTCCCCCTCTTTCAGTTTCAAACCGCCCCCCTCCCCCCATCCTTTACATCGGGGGCTCCCAGGACCCCCTGTTCACCCCCCCCCATAAGCAGGGCTCCCTTCAGCTCCACATCAGCCGGACTGCTGCTCTGCCCCCTCCCGCCGATGGAAATGGGTCACAAAGCAGCGCAGCTCCCACAGCCCCAAAGCTGCACAGGTTGATGGCAGCTGCCACCAAACCCGGCCTCTCAGGAGCTGCAGAAACACCAAAGCAGCCCCAAAAAGCTTCAAGTCCTGCCCCCCTCTCCCCCCCTCCTTCCCCAAACACAGAAGTTTGGCTGAGCTGAGCCTCAGCTCCAACCCCCATCCCAGGCTGGACGCCCCTTCCTGCGCCCCCATCTCCACCTCCAGGCGCCCTGCAAAGCTCCTGCCAGGCTCCTTCATCAGCACAGGGCACTGGAAATCGCAGCACAGCCAAGGGAAGGGATGAGGAGCAAAGGGTGGCCGCCCTGCAGGGCTCCTCTGTGCCCCACACAGGGGACACGGGGCAGGGGATGCCCTGGATCAGCACAGTGCTCCACACAGCATCAGTCAGAGCACTCAAAAACAGCACTGAGATTCATTCCTGCTCCCAAAGGCACCTTTCCCACATCCCACAGCAGCTCGCTCACCAGGTGCCGGATTCCATTCCAGGTGTGGGTAGGAGAGGGGAAAAACCAGGGCGAATTTAGCAGAGTAGAGATGAGAGCAGGGCCAAGGCTGAGGGATTTTACCACGGCCACGTAGTGAGGGAACTGCTCTGGGAGCAGCAGGGCGGCCAGGCTGAAGAGAGAAACTCCTGCAGGGACACAACAGGGAGGTTATGGGGGGGCCAGCGGCCCCAGGTCAGGTTTGGGGGCAAACAAGAGGGAGGAGGATCGTCCTGCAGCAGCTCATGGGCTGTGGGGGCTCCATGTGGGGCAGGGAGGTGTGGGATGGGGGCAGAACATGGGATGGGGGGCAGCAATGAATGGGATGGGGGCAGAACATGGGATGGGGGGCAGAGCATGGGATGGAGGGCAGCCAGGCATGGGATGGGGGGCAGAACATGGGATGGGGGGCAGCCAGGCATGGGATGGGGGGCAGAACATGGGATGGGGGGCAGCCAGGCATGGGATGGGGGGCAGAACATGGGATGGGGGGCAGAACATGGGATGGGGGGCAGCAAGGTGTGGGATGGGGGCAGAACATGGGATGGGGGGCAGCCAGGCATGGGATGGGGGCAGAACATGGGATGGAGGGCAGCCAGGCGTGGGATGGGGGGCAGAGCATTGGATGGGGGTCCTGCAACCGAGGGCAGTGAGCAGAGCACCATGAGCTCAAATGCAGAGGGATCAGGCTGGAGGCTCAGCTGAGGTGGGGGGACGTGGCCCAATGCAGCCCCACACGGGGGGGCAGCAGCCCCCTCCCCAGCACCCACAGACAGACAGATGGACGGACTGACAGCCTGAAGGAGCCCTGCAGCTCCTCCTCCTCCTCCTCCTGCTGGCTCCAGATGCTGCTGTGCTCAATGGCAGCTGATTGCAGCACTCATCTCCTCCTCCTCCCCCCTTTGTGTGGGGCTCAGGAAGCTTCCCCTGATTGCAGCCTTTGCTGGAGCGGAGCTGAGCTCTTCCCCCCTCTTCTCAACAAAAAACGTTTCTGCCCCCCCCCTGTGCTCCAGCAGCCTGGAAATCGATGCCTTCCCCACCCATGGGCTCCTTTATGCGGCAGCAAGAAGTGCAGCAGCAGCTTTGGGACCCACAAACCCCCCTCCAGTCCCAGAGGTGAAATCTCACAGCTTGCAGCAGCCCTGGCTGCTCACTCTCACAATGAGGGGCGCTCAGCCCAATGCTGTGGGTGCTTTTCAGCCCCTTCCCTCTGCGCCCTCCTGCAGGAGCCCCTCCAGCTCCTCCTGCTGCCCCCCCAAGTTGCCACAGAAGCCCCCATCCTGGCTGCTATGGGAGCACGGTGCAAATAAAGCGGCCTTTCACAGACTCTGGTTGAGTCGCACCATGGCAGGGGGGGGATTTCACCCCTTCTGATGCCAGCTCTGCCTCCCCCTGCTCTCAGGAAGCTGAGAAGCTGCTCTATGGAGGATCCACAGAGCTGTGCTTGGTGCCAGCGCTGCCCTCCTGCAGGGCCTGGGGGGGGTTGGCACCACATGAGAGGGGACAGAAGGGCAGCAGAGCAGCGCCGTGCGTCCCCTCATGGGGGGAGGCATGGAAGAAAGCAGCACCTCACCATGCAGGCAGTGCTGTGAAGGCATCCAGGGCTTAAAGCATCGCTTTGCAGAGCTGCTGCAGCACCACAGTGGGGATAAAAGGGGAGGAAACCCGGGGCTGAAGGCAGAACAACAACTGGGGAGCCGAGGGGAGGAAACGGCCGGCAGCAGCCGCAGCTCTGAACCCCCACAGCAGCCAGAGGAGCACAAACCTAAGCTGAGAGCGACGCCGGTGCCGCGGTGCGTGATGGACATGGCCATGGGCAGCGACCACCTGCAACAGAAGCAGTTTGTCAGCAAAAGGAAAGGGGGGGGGGGGGGCAGGGAGCCGTGGGACGAAGCGCAGCTCAGCGCCGCTCAGTCATCCCAGGAATCCGGGCCGAGGGAAAAGGGAGAGAGTGGGGAATGTGAGGAGGCAGCCTGGGGCCGGCAAACGGCGCAGGAATGGGGAGGGCATCTGCTGAGAAAGCTCTGAGGGAGGGGAGCTGGGGGCAGCCTGAGCTGGGAGTCGGGGGGGGGGGGGGAAAGGGGGGCAGGGAGGCCCCAGCCTCGTGTTGCCGCTGCCGCACGGAGCCTTACTTGTAAATGGGAGACGTGAGGGGACAACGGGCGGCTGGATTTGGTGTTTTTCTCCCAGAAACGAGCCATCTCCTCCTTGGCTGTGGTGGCCATGGGGACGACGCTGCGAAAAGAGGGGGAGGGCGGGCGCTCAGCAGCGCCAGGAGGGGCGGCAGATCAGAGAGCAGCTGAAAGCAGGAACCAAAAGCAGGGCTCTGTAACTCGAGGTGCCCGAGATCCCGCTGCTCCCAGCCCAACCGAGCAGAAAAGCGGCAGGAAAGCAGCGTTTCTCCTTCAGCCCAGCAGCGCAGGGGGTGGCAATGGGATTTCCTGCAGCTCCCAGCCCTCCTCAGGCTCAGCAAACGCTGCTGCCCCACCGAGGGTAAAAGGCAGCAGGCAGCCAAGACGTGGGGCAGAACGAGGGGATGGGATCCCAAGGGGAAAAGTGAATCCATCGCTCCCCACAGCGCCCCACACTCACTGGTGCACCGAGGGGCCGAGCCGGGCCAGCAGGCAGCGCCGAGAGACGCATCTGTAAGAGAGGAGGGGGAGAAGCTGTCAGTGCCACAGAGATGCAGGAAACGCCGCTGCTGTGGGGCCAAATGCGGCTCTGCAGAGTTTGGGGTCCTAAAATCGGGCTGCATGGGAGAGGATGCGGCTCTGAGTCTGGTCACAAATCAGCCTGGGCAGCATGAGAGAGTGGGGGGGGCAGCCAGACCCACAGGCAGGGGGCTGGGAGGTGTCAGCAGAGCCTAAGCAAGCTGGGATTCTGTGACCCCCCCTCATATAAAAGGAAAAAAACTCCCTGCTCTTTGCTGAGGCCTCAGGCTGAGCCCACAGCCCGGCTCTGCCCCACATCCAGCAGCTCCCTGTTACATGGCAACCCAGCCTCACAGCCCCCCACCTCACAGCCCCCCACCTCACAGCCCCCCACCTCACAGCCCCCCACCTCACAGCCCCCCCACCTCACAGCCCCCCTCCCCACCTCACAGCCCCCCTCCCCACCTCACAGCCCCCCACCTCACAGCCCCCACCTCACAGCCCCCCCACCTCACAGCCCCCCCCATCTCACAGCCCCCCCACCTCGCAGCCCCCCCACCTCGCAGCCCCCCCCACCTCGCAGCCCCCCCCCACCTCGCAGCCCCCCCCACCTCGCAGCCCCCCCTCCCCACCTCGCAGCCCCCCTCCCCACCTCACAGCCCCCCCCACCTCGCAGCCCCCCCACCTCGCAGCCCCCCCACCTCGCAGCCCCCCCCATCTCACAGCCCCCCCACCTCGCAGCCCCCCTCCCCACCTCGCAGCCACCCCCCCACCTCGCAGCCCCCCCCCACCTCGCAGCCCCCCCCACCTCCCAGCCCCCCCACCTCACAGCCCCAACCAGGCAGTGCCCCCTCCCTGCAGCCACAACCAGGGATGGGGACGCATCCCAACCCCCCCCCGTTCCCCTGGACGCCCCCCAGGCTCTCATCCATCACAGCCACGCAGGTCGGCTGTCGCCACGTTTCAGCTGAGAGCAGAGGCACAAAAAAAAGAACAGAGCAGAGGAGTGGGAGCCGCTGGGCATGGAGCAAAGCAGCGATTGTGAGGGCACCGCAGGGCAGCTCTCCAGGAGCCGCCGCAGCCCCCAGGCTGGCGCAGCTCGAAGGCTTGCAGATGGTGGGTTGGAATGAAGGACAAAGGAGGAGGCGTGGAGAAGCTCTGGGGTCGTTCATCCAACTGCTGCCCCCGCTGCAGGGTTGGCAGCGGTGGAGAAGCGAAGCTCTGCCGCCCTTTGCCTTCCTGCGGCCGCACAGAAGCTGCCCTGCTGTCACAGCTGCTCCGTCTCCTCCATAAGGAAGCCCTGAGGAGCTCCCCTGTACCACAGCACCCTTAGGATGCTTCCTTTCCACGGCCTCCCCTGGCAGCACAACATCCCAACACAGACCCACCATTGGGCACCACAGATCCCCCCCCCCCCTCCCCAAACCCAAATCCCAGCCCCCCGACCCCCCACCTGAGCTCCCCTCCCTGCGCTGCCCCCCTTCGCTGCTGACTGGAAGCTGTTTGCTTCCCCCATCCCCACCACCTCTGCTCATCCCGCAGGAACAACGACGCCTCTGTGTTTGAAGGCTCTGAGCAGAGTCACAGCAGAGCCGAGCCACCACCTCTGCCTGCAGGCCCCGCGTTGCCCCCACTCTCGACCCTCCTCCCTCAGCTCCCCTCCCTCAGCAGCTGCACACAGGAGCACAGACCCACACATGAGACCCCAGCCCAGAACAGAGCCCCCAGCTGCACCCCCCCCTTCTCACATCCCTTCTGACCCAAATCTCCCCCCAACCAAACGAATCCCGCTCGCAAAGCACCCCGGCCTCTCCATCGCTCCTCACCCTTCCTCTCCAGCTCCCCTCCCATTGCACCAAGCAGCCTCTGGGTGCAGAAATTCACCTTTTGGGGCAGACATTTCCCCCCCCTCTCCTCGTACCTCCACCGGCTCCCCTTCATCCCCCCCTCCCCTTACCCCCCTCTGAAGGCCCACGGCCCCTCCAGCCCCGAGCTTTTGCCCTACAGACCCCTCCTCACCCCTCACCCCCGCAGGCCGCCGTCTCACGGCGCCGCTCCCTCACACAGCTCCCCGTTCTCCCCCCCACCCCCCGCTTCCCACCCCCCAGCAGCCCGGAGGAGCCGCACCCGGCGGGATCCCGGCCTCGGAAACCTCGCAGCTCCGGGACCGGAACGGAAACGGGGGAGACGGGGACACAAAAAGAGGGGACGCGGAAACGGGGGACACGGGAGGCCCCGCCCGCACGGAGTCACCTCAACAACAGCGCCGCCATCTTGAAGCGCTGCGCTCACCGGAAGTGCCGGTGACGCACTTCCGCTCCCCCGCGCCTCGCCCCGCCCCCCCTCCCGGTGCTCTGCTGACCCAGCGATGCGCGCGGCAAAAAAAAAAAAGCAAAATGCGGTTTTTTTACCCCAAAATCGGAGGCGGCCGGGAGCCACGGGGGCAAAATGTGTCCCCAGATCCCTGTCGCTGTGTCCCCATGTCCGTCTGTCCCCATGTCCATCTGTCCCTATGTGACTTAATGGCCCCAGGTCCGTCTGTCCCCATGTCCCCGGACCCCGATGCGTCCCCGTGTCTGTGTGTCCCCGTGTCCCTCTGTCCACGTGTCCCCGTGTCCCTGCATCCCCGCCTGTCCCTCTGTCTGTCTGTCCCCACACCTCCGTGTCTGTTCGTCCCCGTGTCCCTGTTTCCAGATGTCTGTCTGTCTGTATGTCTGTGTGTCCCCGCACCCCCTTGCCCCCATACCCCCATGTCTGTGTGTCCCTGTGTGTCTGTATGTCCCCACATCCCTCTGTCCCCATATCCATCCGTGTCCCCATATCTGTGTGTCCCCCTGTCCCTCTGTCCCCATACCCACATCCCCATATGTGTCCCCATATCCATATGTCCCCATATCCATGTCCCCATACCCACATCTGCATACCCACATCCCCATACCTGTATCCCCATACCTGTATCCCCATACCCACATCCCCATCCCCATGTCCCCATCCCCATGTCCCCATCCCCATGTCCCCATATCTGTGTCCCCATCCCATGTCCCCATCCCCATGTCCCCCTCCCCATGTCCCCAACCCGTGTCCCCATCCCCGCATGCCCCCCATCCCCTCCATCCCCATCCACATTCCTCCCCTCCCGCCCCCGTTCCCTCAGGGAATGCAGCCTCACAAAGCCCGCTCTGTGCCCACCGCATGCCTTCCCCTCCTCTCCCAACCCCAAAACAAAATGTCCCCTGTCCCCAAATCCCACCCCCCGGGGGACTCAGCCGCCTACAGCCCTCATCCCATTGGCCTCCCGTTGGCCCCACTCGATGCTGCTGGCCCTTAAACCCCACAGCCCGCCCTCCAGGCACCCTCTGACAGCACCAAGATGGCGCCGGGTGCCATCGGGGCCGGACGCCTCCTCCTCCTCCTCGCCGGGCTGCTGGCGGCGTTGGGTGAGCGGGGATGGCAGCGGGGATGGTTGTAGGGGGTGATAATAGGGGGGGGAAGGCGGTGTGGGGGCAACGGGGTGGTCGTTGTTGAGGTCGGTTGGGCGGTGGAGGAGTGTGGAGAAGTGCAGGAGTGTAGGGATGGGGGGTCTTGGAAATGTGGGGTCATGGGGATGGAGGGTCGTAGGGATGTAGGATTGCGGAGAGGGAAGGTCTTGGAGGTGTGGGATCGAGGGGATGTGGGACCGTGGGGGTGTAGGGCCATGGAGGTGTAGGATCCTCCATGTAGGATCATGGAGGTGTGGGGTGGTGGGGATGTGGGGCCATCGGGACGGAGGGTCTTGGAGATGTAGGATGGTGGGGATGTAGGGCCATGGAACTGTAGGATCTCGGAGCTGTAGGATCACGGGGATGTGGGATGGCGATGGGGCTGCAGGGCTGTAGAACTGTAGGATGGTGGACCTGTAGGGTTGTGGAATCGTGGGATGGTAGAGTCACCAAAACGTGGAGCTGCAGAGAGGATCGTAGGACTGCAGGGTTGTGGGTCTGTAGGGACGTGGAATTGTAGGAGCACAGAAGCACAGACCTCATAGAAACATGGAGGGCTGCAATCAGAGCCGTGGGATCACGGGGTCACGGAATCGTAGCGCTGTAGGATCACTGAATCATAGGGCCACAGGATCGAGGGATCGAGGGATCAGCCGCTCACAGAACCCACAGAGCGGAAAACACCCACAGGGATCATCGGGGCCAACTGCTGCTCACCGCCGTGGGGCTGCGAGGAGACCTCAGTGCCACCCCACAGCCACCGTAACAAGGAGCCTCTGTCCCTGCCAACAAAAACCCCTTGGTGGCATTCGGGGACTTGGGCACGGCGTGGGGGCACAGGGCAGCTGGTGTCCCTATGGGGCTGGTTGTTGTTCCCATAGGGCTGGTGGGTGTCCCCATGGGGCTGATGGCTTTGCCAGTGCCATGCTGGCATCCCCATGGGGCACCGTGGCTCTACTGGGGCCATCTTGGTGTCCCCAGGGGACAATGTAGCTCTGCCACATGGTGTCCCCATGGAGCTGATTGATTTCCTGGTGCCACACCGGTGTCCCAATGGTGCTGATGGCTTTCCAGTGCCATGCTGACATCCCCATAGGACACTGTGGCTCTATGGGTGCCGTGCTGTTGACCTGACAGCACCGATGGCTCTACCAGTGCCACATTGGCGTCCCCATGGGGCACCATGGCTCTATGGGTGCCATGTTGGCGTCCCCATGGGACACCATGGCTCTATGGGTGCCAAGTTGGCGTCCCCATGGGGCACCATGGCTCTATGGGTGCCATGTTGGCATCCCCATGGGACACCATGGCTCTATGGGTGCCATGTTGGCATCCCCATAGGACACCATGGCTCTATGGGTGCCGTGCTGTTGACCCGACGGCACCGATGGCTCTACCAGTACCACGTCGGTGTCCCCATGGGGCTGACAGCTCTCCCCCCCCTCAGGGCCATCCCCCACATCGGCCATCCACGTCTACACCCCACGGGAGGTGTACGGCACCGTGGGCTCCCACGTCACCCTGTCGTGCAGCTTCTGGTCCAGCGAATGGATCTCGGAGGACATCTCCATCACGTGGCACTTCCAGGCCGAGGGCAGCCGCGACAGCATCTCTGTGAGCACCACGCCGCCTCCGCCCTCGGGCCCCCATCGCCCCCCGCGCCGCCGCCCACAGCGCCCCCCGTTCCTCTCCGCCCGCAGATTTTCCACTACGCCAAAGGCCAGCCCTACATCGACGACGTGGGCACCTTCAAGGAGCGCATGGAGTGGGTGGGCAACCCGCGGCGCAAGGACGGATCCATCGTCATCCACAACCTGGACTACACCGACAACGGCACCTTCACCTGCGACGTCAAAAACCCTCCCGACATCGTGGGGAAATCCTCCCAGGTCACCCTGTATGTCTTAGAGAAAGGTACGGCCGTCCACGGCCCCACTGCCACCCCATATTGCTGTCCCCAGCCCCGTATCATCATCCCCATCCTTGTATCATTGCCCCCATCCCCATATCGTTGTCCTCAACCCCATATCATTGTCCCCACCCCCATATTGTCCCCACACCCATATCATTGCCCCCACCCATATCATCACCCCCACCCCATATCATCATCCCCATCCCCATATCATTGTCCTCAACCCCATATCATTGTCCTCAACCCCATATCATCGTCCCCATCCCCATATTCCTGTCCCCACCCCCATATTGTCCCCACACCCATATCATTGCCCCATCCCCATATCATCATCCCCATCCCCATATCATTGTCCTCAACCCCATATCGTTGGCCCCATCCCCATATCATTATCCCCATCCCCATACCATCGCCCCCATCCCCATATCATCGCCCCCACCCCATATCATCATCCCCATCCCCATATTCCTGTCCCCATGCCCACCCACATCCCTACCCATATCTCTGTCCCCATCTCCACCCCCATATCTCTGTCCCCATCCCACCCATGTCCCCATATCTCTGTCCCCATCCCCATATCGTTGTCCCCACCCCCATACTGCTGTCCCCATCCCCACCCACGTCCCCATCCCATCCATGTCCCCATATCGTTGTCCCCATCCTCATATTCCTGTCCCCATCCCTCCCGTGTCCCCATATCTCTGTCCCCACCCCCATATTGCTCTCTCCATCCCCACCTGCATCCCCATCCCCACATCACTGTCCCCATCCCACTCACATCCCCACACCTCTGTCCCCATCCCCATATCGTTGTCCCCACACCCACGGGATGTCCCTGATGTCCCTGATGTCCCCGATGGCCCCGCAGTCCCCACTCGTTATGGCATCGTTCTGGGCTCCATCATCGGCGTCGCCCTCCTGCTGGTGGCCCTGCTGGTGGCCCTGGTTTACCTGCTGCGTTTCTGCTGGCTGCGCAGGCAGGCGGTGCTGCAGAGACGCCTGAGGTGAGTCGCCCCCAAAAACTGGGGGAGGGGGGGGAAACAAAACCCCCCCAGGACGGGAACTGACGGCTTCCATCTGGGCGCCCCCCCTTACAGCGCCATGGAGAAGGGGAAGCTGCAGAGATCGGCCAAAGACGCTTCCAAGCGCAGCCGGCAGGTGGGACAAAAGGGGACAAAAGGTGCGATTGTCGCCTCCTGCCCTGCGGGATGGGGGCGACGATGGGGCGGCGATGGGGCGGCAATGGGGCGACAATGGGGTGACAAAGGAGTGACGAGGGGCTTCGGCCGCCCCGCAGGCTCCCGTGCTTTACGCCATGCTGGATCACAGCCGCGGCACCAAAGCGAGCGCCGAGAAAAAACCCAAAGGAGCTGCGGGTGAAGCCCGGAAGGATAAAAAATAGCGGTTAGAGGGCAGGGAAGGTGCCGCAACCCCCCCTCCAGATGGGGAGAGCGCCGCGGGACCCCCCAAAACCCCAAAGGTGGTGATGACCATCGAGATGGAGCTGCGGGGGGAGACCCCGACCAGCGCCCGCTCCCCATCGCGGGGCAGCTTGGCGGGCGCCCTGCGGAGCATCCTGCACCCCAACCGTGTGGGGAGGTGACCCCCAACCCCCCCCCAAACCCCCCCCAAAACCCCCCCAGCAACGGGGACCCGGCGACGAGCAGGGTGTGGTGCTTCCCCCCGGGTCCCCCCCCCCCCCCCTCCGTACCCCACAGCCCCCCAATATCGGCACCTTCCTCTGCGCGACCGCTTCCCCCCCCCCCCCCCCCTTCCCACCCCGGAGCTCTGATGTAATTTTTATTTCTCTTCCGACCCCAAAACCGTCGAATTTTCGCTCTCCGCTCCCGCCGTCCCCCCCCCTCCTCGGGGACGGCGCCGCCCCACCAACCGCCCCACGTTCCTCCATCCCCATCCTTTCCTCCGTCCCCGTTTCTTTTCCCCTTTTCTCGCCGTTTTCTCGTCTCTCCCAGCGACCGACCCACGATGACGTCGCAGGGCGCCCCCAAACCCCCGCCCCGTCCCCTCCGCCCTATTAACCCTCCCGCCCCATAACCCCGACCCCAAAGCCTCGCAGAGGAGGAGAGGCTGCGCTGCCCCCCGCCCGCTTCGAGGCGCTGCTCTATTCCCCCCCCCCCTTCATCCCCACCCCCACAGCGCCCTTAATAAAACTCACATCTCCCGTGCGCCCCATTGAGGATTTGGGGCGTCATCCCCACGGGCCTTCAGCTTTTTGGGTCCCCTGGGGGTGGCTGAGCACTCGCAAACTCGTTGCACGCAGCCCCCGTTACGAGCTGCGGTTTCCCCACCTCTCATCGCGTCGGCGTCAATTAAACCCCCCCACGAAAAAAAAGAAGCTATAGGGTGGATTTGGGGCCCCCCATCCCTCCCTTCCCATCTCCCCATTGGGACCTGGCTCTGTCTGCCCCCCCCCCCCCTTCAAGCTTACACGTAGGGCTGCCCCCACCCTACAGCCCCTCATTATGGCACGGTGCCCCGACCCCGCAGCGCCCGCAGCCCCCACCCAAGCGACCCTATAATTGGCTTTGCCCTAATAAGTCTGCGGAGCGCACGGGGGCAGCGCTATGGGGCAGCCCTAAGCCCCACGGGGCGTCCCCTCCTCTTGGCTCCGGGGATTATTTTCCTATCCGGAGTTATTTTCTGCTCCCAACCGCTCCCGTTGTCCCCACGTCACCCCGTAGAACCCGGCGCCGCCAACCGACCCCCAAAGCCCCGAGGATTTTGGGGGGGGGGGGGAACCCAACGATGGGGTGAGGATCCCCACTGAGGCCCCAACGCCCCGACCCCAAAGGGACGCCTCAGATGGGGCCGGCGCCACCCTAAAAGGGGGCGCGGAGAGATTTGGGGTTCCGGGGGGGGATCCCGCACAGATCGCACCAGCTCTCTCTTCTCCCACTGCTTTATTCCAGTGCTCAGCCCCCCCAGAAAGCAAAGTGGGGGGTGCGGGGGGGGGGTATGGGTGACACGGGTGACCACAGCCTTCAACAGCCCCTGCCCCTTTAAGAGGACACGGGGGGTCTCTCATTTGGGGAACACCATCCCATAACCCCCCCCCAGCATCAACATCACAATTAAGGGGGACAAATGGGGTCACGCCGGGGGATGGAGAGGTGCCCCCCCCTTACAGCAGGGCTGGGGGACATCGGGGGGACCCCCCCCCCAACCCCCCACATTAAAGGGGGGGACCCTCACCTATAGGTTAGGGCTGAACTCTTGACGTTGACCCCATAGGAGAGCTGAGCCCCCAGAATGAAGGGGGGGGTGGGGGGGTGGGATGGGGCTGCAGCCCCTATGCGAATAATGGGGTCGGAGGGGCGATGGGGGAGGGGGGTCGTTCTTTAGGGTCCCGATTCCTTTTTGCGCTTCTGGAAACGGCGGAATTTCCCCTGGATGGCGAGAGCCGCCCGCTCCGTTTCGGGTGCGCTCAGATCGATGTCGATCAGCTCCTCCTCCTCCTCCTCCGTCCTTTTGGGGTCGGCAGCTTTGGCTGCGGGGTTTGGGGCCGGGAGAAGAGACCACAAAAGGGGCCGCATTGCTCGCAGCCCCTCGGAGCGATGCCAGCACCCCCCCTCCCTGTGTCAGAGACGCGGGGACCCCAAAAGAGCCCCTGTCTGTAATGGGGAAACCCGGCGTGCGCCCCAAAACCGTCGTGGGACACCTAAAGGTGCACCCCAAAAACCTACAGGGGGCAACGGGGGACCCCAAAAGCCCCGTCTGTAATGGGGATACCCGAAATGCAACCCAAAACCCGCATGGGACACCTAAAGATGCACCCCAAAAGCCCCCCCCCCCATGTCAATACGGGGCAAGGAGCACCCAGAGGCGCACCCCAAAACCCCATAGGGGCACTGGGGCCACCCAAGGCCCCCACCCAGGGCAGGGAGCGCCCCATGACCCAAAGCTGCGCCCCCAAACCCTTACGGGGCACCCAGAGCTGCCCCCCCCAAACCCCAATGGGAGAACTTGCGAGCCCCAAGCCCTTCTGGGACAACGGGGACACCCGAAGGAGCGCGGCTTCGTCCCCCCCCCTCCTCCCCATCCCCGAATCCCACCCGCCCCACATCTCTGCAGTCCCCAGATGGGGTCCCTCACCTTCCTGCTGCCCTCCGGGTGCCTCCGTAGGACGCGGGGATGCATCGGGGCTGCGCTGCGGGGGAGAGCAGGACAGCGGGTAACGGCGGGGAACGGCATGGGAACGGCAGGGAACAGCGGGTGACAGCGGGTGACCCCGGATTTCCCCTTTCTTCACCCTTTTTTTTCCCCCTTTTCCCCTTTTTCCCCCCAATTCTCACCGCGCTCATCGCCATCCGCCACTCTGCGCCGCTCCGCGCCGACTCCGCTTTAAAAGGGGGCGCGCTTGAGTGACAGCCGCCGGCAGCCAATAGGAAGAGAGGGGGGCGGGACTCACCGGACACACCCCCCCACGCGTCCCCCCAGTCTGAGCCTCGACTTTTGTCCCCATCCCTGCCCCCTCTGTGTCCCCTGTCCCCATGGCTTTGTCCTAAAGCCTCTCCCCTGCTTCCCCCCACCCCTGTCCCCACGTCTCCCCATCCCTGTGCTTGTCCCAGCCCTGTCCCCTTCTTGTCCCTTACCTCCCTCCCCCTGCCCCCCACCCGTCCCCATTCAGCGCCATCCCCTGCCCATCCCCACGTGCCACCCATCCCCGCCTCCCCGCAGCTCAAGTTCAAAGTTCAAAGTCCACGGGGCTACAGAGGGGGACGATCGTGGAGCGGTGACAAGCCCCCAACAGCGGGGACTTTGGGGACGCCAGCACAGCGGTGACAGCGGGCACAGCGGCCCAGGTAGCGGAGGGCTCCTTCTCCCTGTGGCTCAGCCTGTGGGGCCGGTGGGACGAGGAGGCTTTGAGGGGACAGGGAGGGGACGCGGCGCCGGGGCAGGGCCGGGCGTCACAGCATGGCAACGTCACACGTCGTCCCGCAGGCGCTGTGCCCGCAGGGTCCCCTTGTGGACGCGGCCCCTCCATCACCCCCTGACGGCCCCGGTCCCCGTCCCCAGCCATGTCCCTGTCCAGCCTCTCGGACCCGGACAGCCCCGGGGCTCAGCGCTGCCCCGGTGTCACCGACGTCCCCGAGGAGCCGAAGGTGTGCGCCGTGTGCGGGGACCGCGCCACCGGGTACCACTTCCATGTGATGAGCTGCGAAGGGTGCAAAGGGTTCTTCAGGTGGGACGGGGCTGGGCAGGACGAGGGGGGACGGAGAGGGACGGCGTAGGGACAGAAGGGGACGGGGGGGGGGGAGAACGGACGGCACGGGACGAAAGCAGACGCGAAGGCGCAGCGGGGACAGCGGCGTCCCCAACCTGAGCGCTGCTCTGCCCCCAGGGCACGGCGCCGGTTGTCACGGCTCAGCTCTGCCCCCCGTGTCCCCCTGTCCCGTGTCCCCACGTCCCACATCCCCGCATCCCACATCTCCTCTCCACATCCCAGATTCCCTCGTCCCTCGCTCCCCATCCCACGGCTCCAACTCCACAGTCCCCCTGTCCCCCTGTCCCCATCCCTCCAGCCCCCCGACTCCCCTCACCCATAACCCCACATCCCCGTGACCCCCAGGCGCTCCATCCTTAAGGCTGTGCACTTCACCTGCCCCTTCTCCCGGAGCTGCCCCATAACCAAGGCCAAGCGCCGGCAGTGCCAGGCGTGCCGCCTCCAGAAGTGCCTCGACGTGGGGATGAGGAAGGACAGTGAGTGGCGCCATGGGGGTGGGCGTGGGGGGAGGAGGGACAAGGGGGGACACTGGGGTGGGAGAAAGGGGCTTTGAGAGAGGGGGGATGGGAGGGGATGGGGGTGAAGAGGGGATGTGAGGGTGGAAGGGATGAGGAGGGACGGAGTTGGGCACTGGGGGCTGAGATGGGGCTTGGGTGGGACGACAGGAGACAGAGAGAGGGAATGCGGGGGACTCAGATGGCGTGATGGGAGATCAAGGTGGGACAAAGGCCATTGAGAGGAGCCAGAGAGGACATTTGGCAGACCCCAGTGGGACAAAGGAGATTGGAGGACATCAGTGGGACAACAGGAGACGTGCGGGGGGCGTCTTGGGGGACCCTGCTGCACAAAAGGGAGAAGGGACCCAGAGGAGCCACAGAGGACAGGGGCAGGGGAGCAAGCTGAAGGCACAGGGTTGTGGGGTTGAGAAGAGGGAGGGATGGTGGCAGCCCAGCAGCTCCGTGCGCCCCAGTGCCGCGCTCGGCACCACGCCTGGCGCTGCTGACACGTGTGGGGCGCAGTGATCATGTCAGAGGAGGCCGTGGGCCGACGCCGGGCGCTGCGGCTTGCAGCGGAGGTTGGCACAGATGCAGCCCGGGGGGCTGACGGAGGAGCAGCAGGAGCTCATCAGCATCCTCATCGCCGCACACAAACGCACCTTCGATTCCAGCTTCTCCCAGTTCCAGCACTACCGGGTGAGCTGGGAACCACGGCGCCGTCGGTGTCCAGCCCCGGGCTGCTGCTGACCCCACAGCTCTGCCCACAGCCTGCTGTGCGTCTCTGCATCCCCGACCTGCACTCCCAGAGCCCCCCCAGACCGGGCGTCCCTTCGGCACCCCTGGTCCCACAGTTGAACTGCCTGATGAGGATGTTCTGCCCGACGTCTTCTCCGTCCTGCCCCACTTTGCCGACCTCAGCACCTTCATGATCCAGCAGGTCATCAGGTTTGCCAAGGAGATCCCAGCGTTCAGGTGAGCGTGGGGCCGGGGCGGCCATCCCAAATCCAGCGCCATCCCAAATCCAGCGCCATCCCAAATCCAACGCCATCCCAAATCCAACACGATCCCAAATCCAACACCATCCCCAACCCAGCGCCATCCCAAATCCAGCGCCATCCCAAATCAACGCCATCCCAAATCAACACCATCCCAACCCAATGCCATCCCCAATCCAACACCATCCCCCCATCAATCCAACAACCCAACCCAATGCCATCCCTCCACCCCGTGCCACAACCCAACGTGGCCCCATCCCACTCCTGTCCCCTTGTCCCCACACAGAGGGCTGCCCATCGATGACCAGATCTCGCTGCTCAAAGGAGCCACGCTGGGCATCTGCCAGATCCAGTTCAACACAGTGTTCAACGAGGAAACCAACGCCTGGGAGTGCGGGCAGCACTGCTTCACCATCGAGGATGGAGCTCTGGGTGAGCGCTGAGGGGGCAGAGGGGCGGCCGTGTCCCCATTCTGGGCTCACAGGTCCCCTCGCTCTGCACAGCCGGCTTCCAGCAGATCTACCTGGAGCCGCTGCTCAAATTCCACATCAGCCTGAAGAAGCTGCGGCTGCACGAGGCTGAGTACGTCCTGCTGCTGGCCATGCTGCTCTTCTCGCCAGGTAGGGGACGTGGTGGCCGCCGTGGGCTCCCCTCCCCCCGGCCGCCAGCTGACGGCCCCCCGTCGCCCCCCAGACCACGCCAGCGTCACCCAGCGGGATTTCATTGACCAGCTGCAGGAGAAGGTGGCCCTCACGCTCAAGAGCTACATCGACCACCAGCACCCCATGCCCGAGGGCAGGTAGCCGCCATGGCCACAACCTGGTCCCCAGCTCCACCTGTGCTCTTCAACTCCACGGCCGTCCCCATCCGCACACCTGATCCCCAATGCTGTGGGGTCACCCTCAGCGCCTCGTCTGGTCCCCACTTCCACACAATCGTCCCCAACTCTGCACGTGGTCCCCAGTGCCGCACACCGTCCCCAAAGCCACGTCGTCATCCTCAACACCACGTGTGGTGCCCAACTCTATCGGCCCTTCCAATTCCACACGTGGTTGTCCCCAGTGCCACACACTGTCCCCAACTCCACACTGTCCCCAACTCCACGTTGTCCCCAGCTCCACATTGTCCCCAGCTCCACATTGTCCCCAGCTCCATGTTGTCCCCAACTCCATGTTGTCCCCAGCTCCACCTGCTCATCCCCCAACGCCACATGGCCCCCAATGCCACTCATGGTCCCCAACTCCACACCGTCATCCCAAACGCCAGCGCCTGGTCCCCAACCCCAAATTCATCCCCAACACCACACGTGGTCCCCAGTGCCACAAACCGCCCCCAGCACCGCAGTTCATCCCCAACACCACCAGAAATCCCCCTCCCCAAAGCGTCCCCCAGCACCACGGGGCGCCCAGCAGCTGCTCCCCGGCCCAGGTTCCTCTACGCCAAGCTGCTGCTGCTGCTGACGGAGCTGCAGACCCTGAAGATGGAGAACACGCGGCAGATCCTCCACATCCAGGACCTCTCCAGCATGACGCCGCTGCTCTCCGAAATCATCAGCTGAAGCCCAGCCAGGCGCTCAGCCCCCCGTCCCCATGAAGGGGCTCCTGCGCTTTGCAGGGCACAGTAAAGCTCTTTTCTCTTTCCTGCCTCTGTGCTCTTTAGAGCCGCTCTCAACACAGCTGTGCTCTGATCCCCTGCCTCCGAACGTCTTTTGGGTCCCTTCCCATTCCATCACTTTTGATGCTGTGAACCCAAAAAACCCCATGGTTCCACAGTTCTGTATTTCCTGAGATCCCTTCCAACCCAACCACATCCCAGAAGCCCCCCCAGCATCGATAATGGGCAGAGGAGCGCCCAAAGGTGCACCCTAAAACCCTGCAGGGTCACTGGGGCCGTCCAAGGCTGCACCCCAAGGCCCCCACCCAGGGCAGGGAGCGCCCCATGCCCCAAAGCTGCGCCCCCAAGCCCTTATGGGGCACTCAGAACGCCCAGAAACCCCAATGGGAGGAGTGGGGGTCTCCCAAAAGTGGGAGACCACTCCCAAAACCCCAAACCCCTGGGGGGACACCATGGACACCCAAAGGAGAGCAGCCTGGCTTTGTCCCCCCCCTTCCCATCCCCGAGTCCCACCCCGTCCATGACTTTGTCCCCATCCCTGCCCCTTCTGTGTCCCCTGTCCCCATACCTTTATCCTAAAGCCTCTCCCCTGCTTCCCCCCACCCCTGTCCCCATGTCTCCCCATCCCTGTGCTTGTTCCATCTCTGTCCCCTTCTTGTCCCTTACCTCCCTCCCCCCTGCCCCCCACCCGTCCCCCATTCAGCGCCATCCCCTGCCCATCCCCACGTGCCACCCATGTCCCCACCCGTCCCCACGTGCCACCCATCCCCGCCTCCCCGCAGCTCAAGTTCAAAGTTCAAAGTCCACGGGGCTACAGAGGGGACGATCGTGGAGCGGTGACAAGCCCCCAGCAGCGGGGACTTTGGGGACGCCAGCACAGCGGTGACAGCGGGCACAGCGGCCCAGGTAGCGGAGGGCTCCTTCTCCCCGTGCCTCAGCCTGTGGGGCCGGTGGGACGAGGAGGCTTTGAGGGGACAGGGAGGGGGACGCGGCGCCGGGGCAGGGCCGGGCGTCACAGCATGGCAACGTCACACGTCGTCCCGCAGGCGCTGTGCCCGCAGGGTCCCCTTGTGGACGCGGCCCCTCCATCACCCCCTGACGGCCCCGTCCCCGTCCCCAGCCATGTCCTTGTCCAGCCTCTCGGACCCGGACAGCCCCGGGGCTCAGCGCTGCCCCGGTGTCACCGACGTCCCCGAGGAGCCGAAGGTGTGCGCCGTGTGCGGGGACCGCGCCACCGGGTACCACTTCCATGTGATGAGCTGCGAAGGGTGCAAAGGGTTCTTCAGGTGGGACGGGGCTGGGCAGGACGAGGGGGGGACGGAAGGGGACGGGGGGGCGGCGAGAGAGGACGGCACGGGACGAAAGCGGACGCGAAGGCGCAGCGGGGACAGCGGCGTCCCCCAACCTGAGCGCTGCTCTGCCCCCAGGGCACGGCGCCGGTTGTCACGGCTCAGCTCTGCCCCCGTGTCCCCACGTCCCACATCCCCTCATCCCACATCTCCTCTCCACGTCCCCACATCCCAGATTCCCTCGTCCCTCGCTCCCCATCCCCCTGTCCCCAACTCCCCGTCCTCTTGTCCCCCTCTCCTGCCTCCCTCCAGCCCCCCGACTCCCAGCCCCCCGACTCCCCTCACCCATAACCCCACATCCCCGTGACCCCCAGGCGCTCCATCCTTAAGGCTGTGCACTTCACCTGCCCTTTCTCCCGGAGCTGCCCCATAACCAAGGCCAAGCGCCGGCAGTGCCAGGCGTGCCGCCTGCAGAAGTGCCTCGACGTGGGGATGAGGAAGGACAGTGAGTGGCGCCATGGGGGTGGGCATGGGGGGAAGAGGAAATGGGGGAGTGGGGACAAGGGGGGACCCCGGGTGTGGGAGAGTGGCATTGAGAGAGAGGGGATGGGAGAGGATGGGGGTGAAGTGGGGATGGGGGGAAACAGGATGTGAGGGTGGAAGGGATGAGGAGGGACGGAGTTGGGCACTGGGGGCTGAGATGGGGCTTGGGTGGGACGACAGGAGACAGAGAGAAGGAATGCAGGGGACTCAGATGCTGCGATGGGAGATCAAGGTGGGACGAAGGCCATTGAGAGTATGGGGGGTGTTTGGGGGACCCTGCTGCACAGAAGGGAGAAGGGACCCAGAGGGGCCACAGAGGACAGGGGAGCAAGCTGAAGGCACAGGGCTGTGAGACGAGGGAGGGATGGTGGCAGCCCAGCAGCTCCGTGCGCCCGGTGGTGGTGACCATGGCCACCAGCCTGGCGCTGCTGACCACGTGTGGGGCGCAGTGATCATGTCAGAGGAGGCCGTGGGCCGGCGCCGGGCGCTGCGGCTGCAGCGGAGGTTGGCACGGGCGCAGCCCAGGGGGCTGACGGAGGAGCAGCAGGAGCTCATCAGCATCCTCATCGCCGCACGCAAACGCACCTTCGACTCCTGCATCTCCCAGTTCCATCACTACCGGGTGAGCTGGGAACCACGGCGCCGTCGGTTGTCCAGCCCCGGGCTGCTGCTGACCCCACAGCTCTGCCCACAGCCTGCTGTGCGTCTCTGCGTCCCCGACCTGCACTCCAGAGCCCCCCCCGGACCGGGCGTCCCTTCAGCACCCCTGGTCCCCACAGTTGAACTGCCTGGATGAGGATGTGCTGCCCGAAGTCTTCTCCATCCTGCTCTACATCGCCCACAACAGCACCTTCATGATCCAGCAGGTCATCAGGTTCGCCAAGGAGATCCCAGCGTTCAGGTGAGTGTGGGGCCGGGGCGGCCATCCCAAATCAATGCCATCCCAAATCCAACACCATCCCAAATCAACACCATCCCAAATCCAACGCCATTCCAAACCCAACCCCATCCCAAATCCAACACCATCCCAAACCCAACGTTGTTCCTCCACTCAATCCAACAACCCAACCCAATGCCATCCCTCCACCCCGTGCCACAACCCAACGTGGCCCCATCCCACTCCTGTCCCCTTGTCCCCACACAGAGGGCTGCCCATCGATGACCAGATCTCGCTGCTCAAAGGAGCCACGCTGGGCATCTGCCAGATCCAATCCAACACGGTGTTCAACGAGGAAACCAACGCCTGGGAGTGCGGGCAGCACTGCTTCACCATGGAGGACGGAGCTCTGGGTGAGCGCTGAGGGGGCAGAGGGGCGGCCGTGTCCCCATCTGGGCTCACAGGTCCCCTCGCTCTGCACAGCCGGCTTCCAGCAGATCTACCTGGAGCCGCTGCTCAAATTCCACGTCAGCCTGAAGAAGCTGGCGGCTGCACGAGGCTGAGTACGTCCTGCTGCTGGCCATGCTGCTCTTCTCGCCAGGTAGGGGACGTGGTGGCCGCCGTGGGCTCCCTCCCCCCGGCCGCCAGCTGACGGCCCCCCATCGCCCCCCAGACCACGCCAGCGTCACCCAGCGGGATTTCATTGACCAGCTGCAGGAGAAGGTGGCCCTCACGCTCAAGAGCTACATCGACCACCAGCACCCCCATGCCCGAGGGCAGGTAGCCGCCACGGCCACCATCTGCTCCCCAGCACCACCTCTGATCCCCAAACCCACGCGGTCGTCCCCACCTTCACACATCCCCCCCACACTCAATGTGGCTCTTGGTGCCATCTGCTCATCCCCTATGCCTCACGTGCTCCCCAATGCCACCCCCGCCATCTCCAACGCCACACGTGGCTCCCAGCTCCTCTGCTCGTCCCCAGCACCGCGCGCTCCCCAAATCGTCCCCCAGCACCACGGGGCGCCCAGCAGCTGCTCCCCGGCCCAGGTTCCTCTACGCCAAGCTGCTGCTGCTGCTGACGGAGCTGCAGACCCTGAAGATGGAGAACACGCGGCAGATCCTCCACATCCAGGACCTCTCCAGCATGACGCCGCTGCTCTCCGAAATCATCAGCTGAAGCCCAGCCAGGCGCTCAGCCCCCGTCCCCATGAAGGGGCTCCGTCGCGCTTTGCAGGGCACAGTAAAGCTCTTTTCTCTTTCCTGCCTCTGTGCTCTTTAGAGCCGCTCTCAACACAGCTGCGCTCTGATCCCCTGCCTCCGTCCGTCTTTTGGGTCCCTTCCCATTCCATCACTTTTGATGCTGTGAACCAAAACCCCAATGGTTCCACAGTTCTGTATTTCCTGAGATCCCTTCCAACCCAACCACATCCCAGAAGCCCCCCCAGCATCAATAATGGGCAAGGAGCGCCCAAAGGTGCACCCTAAAACCCTGCAGGGTCACTGGGGCCGTCCAAGGCTGCACCCCCAAGGCCCCCCACCCAGGGCAGGGAGCGCCCCATGCCCAAAGCTGCGCCCCCCAAGCCCCTTATGGGGCACTCAGAACACCCAGAAAACCCCAATGGGAGGAGAGGGGTCTCCTAAAAGTGCAACCCAAACCCCTGGGGGGACACCATGGACACCCAAAGGAGAGCAAGCCTGGCTTTGTCCCCCCCTTCCCATCCCCAAGTCCCACCCTGTCCATGACTTTGTCCCCATCCCTGCCCCCTCTGTGTCCCCTGTCCCCATACCTTTATCCTAAAGCCTCTCCCCTGCTTCCCCCCCACCCCTGTCCCCATGTCTCCCCATCCCTGTGCTTGTCCCATCCCTGTCCCCCTTCTTGTCCCTTACCTCCCTCCCCCTGCCCCCCCACCCGTCCCTATTCAGCGCCATCCCCTGCCCATCCCCACGTGCCACCCATGTCCCCACCCGTCCCCACGTGCCACCCATCCCCGCCTCCCCGCAGCTCAAGTTCAAAGTTCAAAGTCCACGGGGCTACAGAGGGGACGATCGTGGAGCGGTGACAAGCCCCCAACAGCGGGGACTTTGGGGACGCCAGCACAGCGGTGACAGCGGGCACAGCGGCCCAGGTAGCGGAGGGCTCCTTCTCCCTGTGGCTCAGCCTGTGGGGCCGGTGGGACGAGGAGGCTTTGAGGGGACAGGGAGGGGACGCGGCGCCGGGGCAGGGCCGGGCGTCACACCATGGCAACGTCACCGTCGTCCCGCAGGCGCTGTGCCCGCAGGGTCCCCTTGTGGACGCGGCCCCTCCATCACCCCCTGACGGCCCCGTCCCCGTCCCCAGCCATGTCCCTGTCCAGCCTCTCGGACCCGGACAGCCCCGGGGCGCAGCGCTGCCCCGGTGTCACCCGACGTCCCCGAGGAGCCGAAGGTGTGCGCCGTGTGCGGGGACCGCGCCACCGGGTACCACTTCCATGTGATGAGCTGCGAAGGGTGCAAAGGGTTCTTCAGGTGGGACGGGGCTGGGCAGGACGAGGGGGGACGGAAGGGGACGGGGGGGGGGCGGCGAGAGAGGACGGCACGGGGCGAAAGCGGACGCGAAGGCGCAGCGGGGACAGCGGCGTCCCCAACCTGAGCGCTGCTCTGCCCCCAGGGCACGGCGCCGGTTGTCACGGCTCAGCTCTGCCCCCGTGTCCCCACATCCCACATCCCCTCATCCCACATCTCCTCTCCACGTCCCCACATCCCAGATTCCCTCGTCCCTCGCTCCCCATCCCCCTGTCCCCAACTCCCCGTCCTCTCGTCCCCCCTCTCCTGCCTCCCTCCAGCCCCCCGACTCCCAGCCCCACGACTCCCCTCACCCATAACCCCACATCCCCGTGACCCCCAGGCGCTCCATCCTTAAGGCTGTGCACTTCACCTGCCCTTTCTCCCGGAGCTGCCCCATAACCAAGGCCAAGCGCCGGCAGTGCCAGGCGTGCCGCCTGCAGAAGTGCCTCGACGTGGGGATGAGGAAGGACAGTGAGTGGCGCCATGGGGGAGGGTGTGGGGGGAGGAGGGAGGGGGGGGAGTAGGGACAAGGGGGGACACTGGGGTGGAGAAAGGGGCTTTGATAGAGAGGGGATGGGAGGGGATGGGGGTGAAGAGGGGATGGGGGGAAACAGGGATGTGAGGGTGGAAGGGATGAGGAGGGACGGAGTTGGGCACTGGGGGCTGAGATGGGGGCTTGGGTGGGACGACAGGAGACAGAGAGAGGGAATGCGGGGGACTCAGATGGTGTGATGGGAGATCAAGGTGGGACAAAGGCCATTGAGAGTAGGGGGGTGTTTGGGGGACCCTGCTGCACAGAAGGGAGAAGGGACCCAGAGGGGCCACAGAGGACAGGGGAGCAAGCTGAAGGCACAGGGCTGTGAGACGAGGGAGGGATGGTGGCAGCCCAGCAGCTCCGTGCGCCCGGTGGTGGTGACCATGGCCACCAGCCTGGCGCTGCTGACACGTGTGGGGCGCAGTGATCATGTCAGAGGAGGGCCGTGGGCCGGCGCCGGGCGCTGCGGCTGCAGCGGAGGTTGGCACGGGCGCAGCCCAGGGGGCTGACGGAGGAGCAGCAGGAGCTCATCAGCATCCTCATCGCCGCACGCAAACGCACCTTCGACTCCTGCATCTCCCAGTTCCAGCACTACCCGGGTGAGCTGGGAACCACGGCGCCGTCGGTGTCCAGCCCCGGGCTGCTGCTGACCCCACAGCTCTGCCCACAGCCTGCTGTGCGTCTCTGCGTCCCCGACCTGCACTCCCAGAGCCCCCCCGGACCGGGCGTCCCTTCGGCACCCCTGGTCCCACAGTTGAACTGCCTGGATGAGGATGTGCTGCCCGAAGTCTTCTCCATCCTGCTCTACATCGCCCACAACAGCACCTTCATGATCCAGCAGGTCATCAGGTTTGCCAAGGAGATCCCAGCGTTCAGGTGAGCGTGGGGCCAGGGCGGCCATCCCAAATCCAACGCCATTCCAAATCCAACCCCATCCCAAATCCAAACACCATCCAAATCAACACCATCCCAAATCCAACGCCATCCCAAACCCAACGTTGTTCCTCCACTCAATCCAACAACCCAACCCAATGCCATCCCTCCACCCCACGCCACAACCCAACGTGGCCCCATCCCCACTCCTGTCCCCTTGTCCCCACACAGAGGGCTGCCCATCGATGACCAGATCTCGCTGCTCAAAGGAGCCACGCTGGGCATCTGCCAGATCCAATCCAACACGGTGTTCAATGAAAAAACCAACGCCTGGGAGTGCGGGCAGCACTGCTTCACCATGGAGGACGGAGCTCTGGGTGAGCGCTGAGGGGGCAGAGGGGCGGCCGGTGTCCCCATCTGGGCTCACAGGTCCCCTCGCTCTGCACAGCCGGCTTCCAGCAGATCTACCTGGAGCCGCTGCTCAAATTCCACGTCAGCCTGAAGAAGCTGCGGCTGCACGAGGCTGAGTACGTCCTGCTGCTGGCCATGCTGCTCTTCTCGCCAGGTAGGGGACGTGGTGGCCGCCGTGGGCTCCCTCCCCCCCGGCTGCCAGCTGACGGCCCCCCCATTGCCCCCCAGACCACGCCAGCGTCACCCAGCGGGATTTCATTGACCAGCTGCAGGAGAAGGTGGCCCTCACGCTCAAGAGCTACATCGACCACCAGCACCCCATGCCTGAGGGCAGGTAGCCGCCATGGCCACCATCTGCTCCCCAGCTCCACCTCTGATCCCCAAACCCACGCGGTCGTCCCCACTTTCACACATCCCCCCCACACTCGATGTGGCTCTTGGTGCCACCCGCTCACCCCTATGCCTCACGTGCTCCCCAATGCCACCCCGCCATCCCCACCACCACACATGGCTCCCAGCTCCTCCTGCTCGTCCCCAGCACCGCGCGCTCCCCAAAGCGCCCCCAGCACCACGGGGCGCCCAGCAGCTGCTCCCCGGCCCAGGTTCCTCTACGCCAAGCTGCTGCTGCTGCTGACGGAGCTGCAGACCCTGAAGGTGGAGAACACGCGGCAGATCCTCCACATCCAGCAGCTCTCCAGCATGACGCCGCTGCTCTCCGAAATCATCAGCTGAAGCCCAGCCAGGCGCTCAGCCCCCGTCCCCTCGCGCCCCGCGGGGCTCCATCGCACTTTGCAGGGCAGAGTAAAGCTCTTTTATTTTTTCCAGGCTCTGTGGCTGCGCTCTGCAGGGCGCTTCCAGCCCCTCCCCGCGTGGCCAAAGGGGGGGAAACTGAGGCAGAGCAGGCTCCGGGGTGGGCGGGATGGAAGCCCCGACCGCGGCCGCGTCAACCCAAAGATCCTCCTGGTGCCGACGCTGCGTCCCACGGTGCTGGCAGACCCCAGCCGGGCTGTGGGGCGGGGCGGCCCTGGGGTGGGTGCCGGGTTCCCCTGTGGCACGGTGGCTCCCTGAGCAGGACGGTGGCAGCGCCGGCCCTCAGCCCACGATGACGCTGAAGCCGCAGTGGAAACGGTTCTTCCAATGGTTGAGGAAAGCGCCCAGAGCCAACGTGACGGGCAGGGGGGGGCAGCTTCTTCTCCAGCACTGCCCCGACGCTCCAGTTACTGTCCAGAAGCCCTGGGGGGGGGAAAGGGGGGGTGGGAGTGAGCGGCTGGGGTCACACGGGGGGGGGGGGGGGGGTGGCTGCAGCCCCTCACTCACCTCTGAAGACGACGTTGGCCTGCGGCAGGTTGAGCTGGTAGCCAAAAGCAAAGGTGGTGTCCTGCAGCCGCGTGTTGGCCTCCAGCTCCACGCCGACCTGCACCTGGGGGGCACCAGCGTGAGGGGTTGGGGGGCCCGGGGGGGGCTGAGGTCCCTTCCAACCCAACTGTGCTGCGACCCCACGGTTCTGTGGTCCTTAGAGCCCCCCACATTGCAACGGCGCTCTGATCCCGTTCACCTGCCAGCTTTGGGGTCCTTCCCAACCCAAACCTTCCATCAACCCACGGCTTCCCGTAGTTGAGCCCAAACCCCCAACGCCTCCGTGATTCCGCATCCTTCCAGGTCCTTCCCAACCCAGTTCTGTGGTCCTTGAGCCCCCTTCCAACCCAACCACGTTGTGACCCCCCAGTCTCCTGGTCTTTGGGATCCTTTCCAACCCAACCACTGAGATCCCACAGTTCCCTGGTCTTTGGGCCCCTTTCCAATCCATCCATGTTGTGACCCCCCCAGTCCCCTGGTCTTCAGGATCTCCTCCAACCCAACCACCCCAGGGCACCGCTGTTCTCCACCCCACAGCAGCCCAGATGCCCACCTGCTCGTTGGCTTTGTGGTAGTAACTCGCATGGGCGCCACCATAGCCAACATTGAGCGTCGCCACCCACTTGGAAGCTGGAAGAAAGAAACGAGAGGACGGGCAATGGGACGTGAGGACACCCCTGGGGACGACGCGGTGTCACCAGCATCCAGGTGCCCCATTACCGGTGTATTTCCCTGCCAGTGTCAGGATGGCTCCTTCCTCCCCCGGCCGCCGGTGGTAAACCATCTCCCCACCCAGCACCAGGCGGGAGGTGATGCTCTGAAGGAAATGTGCCACCAGGATCACTGCAGGGACAGCGGGACCTCAGCGCCCGGTGGCTTCGATGGCCCCACAAGGGGACTTTAGGGGGGGGGGACACTGAGGTAGGGGGGGCGCCCCATTTACCAGACCCCGCCGAGGAGGTCGGGGTTGCCCAGCGTCAGGGTGGCTGTGCAGTCGTCCCCGCGGTACTCGCCGTCAAATTGCCAGGTGACGAATTTCGCCTGGTGGGTCTGAATGGGGGTTTGGGGGATAGGATCCAATGGGTGACGGTGACACCCCTGCCCTGTTGTCACCCCCCCCCCCCCCCCCCAAAAAAAAACCAGCCCCACCTGGAAGACAGCTTTGGTGCGGATGCGCTCGGCCAGGAGATGCAGGATCTGCGCGTTGAGGCTGCCGCTGTTGTCCATGTCCCCCACCAGAGTGGGGAATGCCTTGGGGATGATGGGGGACGGGCTCAGGGGGGTGACAAGGACACCGTGCCACCTCTCCCTTGCACCAACTGTGCCCTCGTTGCCCCACACCACCCCACTGCCATCCCTCGGACACACGGTTTGCTCCTTTCCGTGCCCTGCAGCCACCCCAGGGTCGCCCCAAAGCCACCCCAGGACCACTCACCCCACAGACCCCCTGGAAGCCCCCCCCCCACCAAGGCTCCACTTCGGGGTCCCCTCACCTCAGTGGGCCCCAGCTGCCGGTCCCCAACGAGGTGGCATTGAAGTGGTAATTAGAAGGGCCCAGGGTGCTCATGTGCACCGTGTGTGTCACCTGTGGGGGGGGGGGGGACAGCATCAGTGCCTTTGGGGGGTGGGGAGGGCGGACAGGGACGTGGTGGCACTTTGTGCCCCCCTCCCATCGCTGTGTTTCCCCCCCCCCCCCCAAGACCTGGAAGTGGCTGCTGAGGGCTTTGTTGACGATCAGCTTCACGCCCTCCATCTGCTGTGGGAAAACCTCTGTGGGGAGAGAAGGAAAACGGCGTGGGGACATCGAGGGGAGACCCCCAACCTCCCCCCCAAAACCCCACCACAAACTGCCCCCCAACTGCACCCACCCGTTCTGTTCCCTCAATGCCCCCCCAAACGCCCCCCAATGCCCCCAAGCGGCCCCCCTTTGTCCCCAATGCCCACCCACAACTCCCCCGTGCCCCTCAATGCCCCCCATTCCCCTCCGCCCGCCCCCATTCCGCCCCCCCCCCCCGCGTCCCTGTGACCCCAAAGCCCCCCCCAACCCCCCACCCCCACCCAAAAGCCCCCCCAGCTCTGCCCCCCCCCCCCCCAATTCTCCCCATCTGCCCCCCCACGTTCCGCTCCCCACTCCCCCATTTCCCCCCCCCCCCACCCCCCCGCGGCTCCTCCCCCCCAACCTTTGCACTGTCGGTGCAGCTCATCGAAGCTCCCCGGGTTCCCCAGATTCTCCCCCCGGCGCGGTGCTCGGGGCACGGCGGGACCCCACGCGTTCCCCATTCCCCCCCCCCGGCCCGGCCCGGCCCTACGGCCGCCGCCCGCCCCCCCCGAGCGCTGTGGGCGCCGCCATCGCAGGTGGGGGCAGCGCAGCCGGAAGGGATTCGTGAGGCCGCGCCCACGCTGAGGCCGAGGCCGCCATCTTGAGTGCGGGCAACGCTGCCCTCCCATTGGCTCAGGCGGAGGGGTGGGACGGCCGCCATTTTGGGTGCGGGCAGCGCTGCGCTCCCATTGGCTGAGCCCGAAGGAGCGGTGCACCGCGCTCCGTCGTCCCCCCGGAATCCGCCCCCATCGTGGCACAGTTCCGCAGTTTCCGAGTTCCGCCTCCCTTTTTGCGTCCCCTCTGTTCTCTCCCGCCTCCCCGCGGGCACAGCCTGCGTCTCTTCCGCGCGTCCCCGTATCCTTCGTGTGTCACCTCCCTACACCCCCATCATGTCCCTCTTTGTGCCCCCTCTCAGCGTCCCTACGCCCCTCCCTGTGCCCACTGCCCACCCCCCCCCATGTCCCCTATCCATACGCCATGTCCCCTTCCTGCATCCCCCTCCCCACTGCCCCCACCGTGTCCCCTTTCTGTCCCCCCGCCTTCTTGTCTGCCCCATCTCCTCTCCCCACGTCCCTGGACCCCCCCCATGTCCCTTCCTGTGTCCCTCTGTGTATTTTCCAGGAAAGGGCCCCCACCACCCATTGGGGACAGATGGATGTTGCCCCCAGAGCCACCCCTGTGGCCCTTTGAACACGTTGTCCCCAAACAGCAGCAGTGTCCCCTATGGTGGCTGCGTGTGACGCTGTCACACCATGGCCGAGGGTCAGTGATAAGGGTGGACAACGACCTTTGACCCCCCGGGTGGTAACAGCGATTGGGGGGTGGGTGGGTGGGCAGCACCCACCAATGACCCTTCCATCTACACACACACACAGAAATGGGATCATGGAGAGAGGGCGGCCAGGGGGCTACAAGGGGGGGCGTTCCTGGGGCACAACTGTGGGGTAGCAACATGCCATGGAGATACTGCTTGTGTCACCCCTCACCCCCATGAGGAGCCACCAGGGGTCACAGGGCTGGGACCCCTTGGCACGGGGCCGCCCGCAATGGGGCTGAGGTGGGGCTGTTCCTCCCCACCGGTGACCCTTAACCCTGCGGTGTTTACCCAGGCACAGCCCCCCAACCCAGGGGCGGGGGCTGAGCAGGGGGATAAAAGGACCTGAAGTCCTCAAGAGGCACCGCTGTCTTCAGTTCTGCTCTGGTGAGGGGCTGCGGGGTGGGACTGCGAGGCGGGTGGGCAGGATGGGGCTGGGGGGGGACAGGGCTGTGGCGTGGAACGGGACCATAGGGTGAGATGGGGCTGCGGGGCGGAATGGAGCCGTGGGGCACAGGTGGGAGCAAGGCAGGGGTTGTGGGGTGGCTCCGGGGCAATGGGGTGGGCTGTGGCCAACCAATATGGGGCGCAGCCCCCTGGAAAGGGGACGGTGCCCCATGGCCACCACCACCCTCAGCCACTGCCATGAAACGTCTGTGGGTCGCGGCGCTGCTGCTGCTGTGTGTGTGCCATGTGGGGGCCGCGGCCGTTGCCCCAAACCGAAGACCCCCCGGAGAGCCCCCCAGACACCACCACCCTCCTGAGCCGCCACTTCCAGACCCTGAGCGACTTCATCACCAAAGAGCTGCCCCAGCGCCTGCGGGCGGGACGAGATCCAGCAGCAGGCCAAGTACGTGTGGGGCTGGGATGTGGGGCGGCCCCATAGGGACCCCCCCCCCCGAACTAAGCCCCCCTGTGTCCCACAGGGCTTATGCTGAGCGTGCAGAGGTGCAGCTGAGGCCTTTGGCTCAGGAGCTACGCAGCAACGTGCTGGGGCTGTTCTCCTCCCTTCTGGATTTGGGGAAAATTGGAGGCACGGAGAAGGACCGAGCCCCATAGGAAGGGGGACCGAGCCCCCATAAGAATGGGGCTGAGCCCCACAGTGATGATACGGGGGGAATAAAGCATGGAGCTGCTGTGGAGGGTGCGTGTGTGTGTTGGGGATACGGAGCTGTGGGGTGGGTGGAGGGATGGGGGTTGTTGGGACGTGGGGCGCGTGGAGATGTGGGGCAGGGATGGGGGATATGGGGTGAAGGGAGAGAGGGGAATAATGGGGATATGGGGAAATGGGGATATGGGAGTGCTCAGCTCTTGGGACGGGGGGGAACGAAAAGAAAGGGGGGGGAGAAAAGGGGGGAAGGGAAAGAGAAGCAGAAAAGAGGGAAAAAGGGGAGCTCTGAGGGAAATGAAAATGGGAAAAAAGAGGAAAGAGGGGAGGAGAAAAGTGGGGAAAAAAGGTAAAGAAAGAAAGGAAAAATGAAAGAAGGAGAGAAAAATGGAAAGTAAAGGAAATTAAAGGGGGAAATAAGAAGTAAGAAAGGGGGGAGAAGGGAAATGAATAGGAAAAATTGGGGGGGTGAAAGGGAAAAATGGGGAGAAAGAGAAATAAAGAGGGGAGAAAGAAGAGGAAAAAAGGGGAGAGAGAAAAAAAGGAAAAATGGGGAAAAAAAACCAAAGTGCAGCTGAAGGCCGCCGCCATGAGCGCTGCCAGCACTAAAGATGGCGGCTCCTCAGGCAACGTCGCCTCGTACCCGCAGTAAACATGGCGGCGGCGCCCTCCAGCCCTTCACCAAGATGGCGGCGCTTCCGTCCGCGCCCTTTCTCCAAGATGGCGGCGCTCTTTCTTCTCCCCGCCCCCTTTGCGTCATTTCCGCCCGCGGCCAAGATGGCGGCGCAGTCATCCCCGCCCCTCACGGGCCAGCGCCGCTTCCGGGCCCCGCGATGGCGGAGGAGGCGGCGCGGCGGGCGGTGGCGGCGGTGCCGCTGCTGCGGACGGCGGCGGGGCCGCGGGGACCGGGAGCGTTGGGCCGAGCGCCTCAAGGAGGAATACCGGGCGCTCATACAGGTGCGGCGGCGTCCCTTCGTTTCCCGGAAGTTCCCTTCCTTTTCCTTCCCTCCCCTTTTCCAGCTTTCTCCTTTTTTCCTCCCCCATTTCCCCTTTTTCTCCCCTTATTCCCTTTTTTTTTCCATACTTTTTTCCTTTCCTTTTTCCGCCTTTTTTTTTTCCCCATTTATTTCTGTTTCCCCCCTACCCATTTTTCCTGTTTTTTACTCCTTCTTTTTCCAATCTTCCCATCTTTTGCCTCCGTTTCTCCTTTATCTTTTCCCTTCGCTTTTCCCCCGCTTTTCCCCCCTTTTAACCTTTCCCCCCCCGTCACCCCCTGCAGTACGTGGAGCACAACAAGGCCTCTGACAATGACTGGTTCCGCCTCGAGTCCAACGCGGAAGGCACGCGGTGCGTAGGTGGGCGGGGCTTTAGGTCAGGGGCGTGGCTTTGCGTTGATTGGGCGGGGTTACGGGAAGGCTAAACCAATCGGGGGTGGGGGTCAGTCCGTGGGGGCGGGGCTTCAGGCCGTGGGGGCGGGGCGTGGGGCTGCACTGCAGTGCATGGAGCCCCCCGGGACCCCCCCCCCCCAGACCTGATTTCCTCCTCCCTTCCCCCCCAGGTGGTCCGGGCGCTGTTGGCACATCCATGAGCTGCTCAAGTATGAATTTGCCATCGACTTTGAGGTGAGTGTGGCTGAGGAGGAGGAGGGGAGGGAGAAACTGCTCCCCTCCCCCTTTTTTCCCAGTGTCTCCAAGCTTTCCCTGTTTGTGCGACCCCCCCCTCAACCCCCCCAGATCCCGGTGACGTACCCCAACACTGCTCCTGAGATCGCCATCCCAGAGCTGGATGGGAAAACAGCCAAAATGTACAGGTGGGTGAGGAGGGCGGGGGGGAGGCAGATCCTACAAGGGGGTTTGAGCTCGGTTTTGGGGAGGGGGCTTCGTGTTTTGGGTGCAATTTGCTCCTTTTTGGGGGTTATGTGGAGGAGGGATTTTGAAGCGGGGGGGGCAGCACGTATGGGAGGGATTCTCATTCAGGAGGGAGGATTCCCTTTCTGGGGAGATTTGCTCTTTTTTTGGGGGGGTGGAGGAGGGGGCTTATTTTTGGGTGGAACTCTGAGGAGGAGATGCTTCATTCAAGGGGAGTGTGCTCATTTTTTGGGAGGGAGCTCCTTTGGGAGGAGGGGTCTCATTCTGGGGGACTCTCACAGTTGCCCCCTCCCTGCAGAGGGGGCAAAATCTGCCTCAGCGACCACTTCAAGCCCCTGTGGGCCCGCAACGTTCCCAAGTTTGGTTTGGCTCACCTCATGGCACTGGGGGTGAGTGTGTGGGGGGCGGGGGGAGTGGGGGGGGGGTCCCCGTGTCCCATCCCCTCTGGATTGGGGGGGGTGGTGACCTGGGGGGCTGCTCACTGTGTCCCCCCACAGTTGGGTCCATGGCTGGCGGTGGAGATCCCCGACCTGGTGGCCAAGGGCCTCATTCAGCACAAGGAGAAGTGAGCGGCGCTCATTGGGGGGGGCTTCCCCCTCCCTCCCAGGAGGTGCTGCCCTCCCCCAACCCCCTGCCCCCCTCATTCTGTGCCCCCTCCGCATTTCCAATAAACTCTGCAGCGCTCACCACGCCCCTGTGCTGCTCTGGGGCCCCCACGCACGGGGGGGAACCCTCAGACTCTGGGGAGTTTGGGGTCTCTCTTCCCCTGACCCCCCAACACACACAAACCGCGAGAACCGCGACTCTCTGATAACGCCCCGATTAAGGGCGCTGTTTCTTTAAGAAGATTGAGTGCGGCGGCGCCTTTAAGAGCAGAAGGGGCGGTGTGCCCTTAAAGCGGAAGGGGCGGGGCTAAGCGGCATGTCGCCATAGCGACGCGGAGGCGTCAGGCGGAGGGGGCGGGGCTCGACTTGGCGCATGCGCAGTGCGGCGCGCGAGGCCGGGCAGTGGGCGGGGGCGGCGGGCGGGGGAGCCAAGATGGCGGCGGGCGCTGCGGGAGTTGTTGCCATGGCGGCCCGCGGGAGGTGCGGAGGGGTCGGGAGGAGGGGGGGGGGAGCCGGGATGGGTTCCGGGGGGCACCGAGAGGGGTGAGGTGGGGGGATGGGGATGGTTTGCGGGTTTGAGTTGAGGGGGAGGTGATTGGGGGTCATGAGGAGGGGATGTGGGGTGAGGGGGGCTGTAGGGGGGGGATGGGACCAGGGGAGGTTTGGGGGGGGGGAGGGGGGGCAGAGAGGATGGGGGGGGCGAGAGTGTGAGGGACAGCGATGGGGAGGGGGGGCCCGAAGGGGATGGGGGGGGTGGGGGTCGTAGGGTGGGGGGCAGGGGCTGATAGGGCAGGGAGCTGCGTCCAGGTGAATGGGAGCAGGGGGGAGTGGGGGAGGGTTGTTTGGGAGGGGGGGAGGGGTGGCAGGGGGCGAATGTGGGGTTATGGGGTGGGGGAAGGGTTTGGGGAGGGGGCGGGGGGGGAGAGGGATGGGGGGACGGGGGGTGGGTGGGACACGGGGGGGGTGGGGGGGGGGCTGTGGTGGTCGGGGGGTGGTTTTTGAGATGGGGTCACCATGAAGTGGGGCCCAGGATTGGTTGGGGCCAGAGCCCGGGTGGGAGACAGAATGGGGTCAGCATTCATTGGGGACGGCGCTGAGTTGGGACAGGGAGCGGGGTCACCGTTCAGTGGGGACGGAGCCACCATTGGTTGGGGCGAGGTGGGACGTGGGATGGGGTCAGCATTAATGGGGGACGGTGCTGAGACGGAGCACGGAGCGGCGCCACCATTGATGGAGGCCGACGCCAACATGGGGCGCAGAATGGCGTCACCGTCGGGGGGCAGCGGGGGCCGTGGGGTGGGGGAGGACAGGGGGGACAGGGGGGGACAAGGAGGCCGGGTCCCAGGGCGCGTGGCCCTAAGGCTCCCCATCCCCTCTCATTGTGCCACAGGGCCCCCGCCGACGGGACGCTCCGCCCTGCCGCGCTCCTCGGGGGGGCACTGAGGTGGGCGCAGCCCCCCTTCCCCCCCCCCCCCAGCGCCCTCCATCTCCCCCCCAGGCTCCTCCCAGCCATGCCTCAAGCTTCGGAGCACCGTTTGGGTCGTGCCCGCGATCCGACCGTCGTCACCCGCTCAACCCAAAAGCGCCTCCAAGCTGCCGGGCCGGGCCTTGAGCCAGGAGCGCCATTCCTTCACCTCAGCCCCAAACGGGTTTTCTCCAGCCCCAAAACTTCGCCTCCTCCCCCCCAGACCCGGAACGTTGGAAGAACGAAGCAAGAAATCGGACCCGGAACGCGGCCGAGCCACCAAACGGGGCTCAACGTGCCGAAGGGGACCCCTAAAAGCGGACCACGGGGTGAGGGGTTCCCGGCTCCCCGCAGGCAGGGACGGCGCCGGGAGGAGCTTCCTTCTCTTTACCCGTCGGAACCGAAAGGAGGAGGAGCAATTTGAGCCGGTCCAAATCCGTCAGCATCGGGGATCTGAGCGGCGAGGACGTGGCGGCGGCGCTGAGCCGTTTGGTGCTGAGGGATGGGGGGCAGCCGCTGAGCGCCGGGGCTCTGGCCCTAAAAAGGAGCTCGTCTCTACGGAGGGTCAACGTCGGAGCGGGGCTGGATGGCAGAAGCGCCGCCCCGCTGCTCTCTGTGCGCCACGAGGGCTGCGCCAGGACTCGTGTCCCCGACCCCCCCGACGGCCCCGCGCCCCGCAGCCCCACGTTGGGCCCGAGCGCCCGAGGAGAAGGTGGCAGCTGTAAGAGTTGGGGGTGCTGAGCTCTGCTTGGGGGGTTTGCTGGGGGATCCCTTAAGGGGGATTTCCTGCCCCCACCCCCCTGCTGCTCTTTAGGGCTCCTGAGCCCCTCTGGGGGGTTTGGGTCACAGAGTCACAGAACGGGGTTGGAAAGGGCCTCAAGGATCACGAATCTCCAACCCCCCTCTGCCACACGCAGGGCCACCAACGTCCCCATTGAACAGCAGCCCAGGCCGGCTGGGGGTCCTTCTGTTCTGGGGGCATTTCCCCACCCCATGCTGCGCTCTGGGGCTCCTGCACCCCTCTATGGGGTTGGGGTCGGGGATCCCTTTGCTCTGAGGTTTTTCCTCGCTGCCGCGGGGTTTCGGAGCACTGAAAGCTTGGAGCTTTGGCAAAGCAAACAGGGACAGAATTTGTCCCCCCCTTGGTGGCGCCGTCGAGACCCACAGCAGCGCCATGGGGACCCCGCAGCCTCCTGGCTCCATCCCCCGCATCTCCTGTTCTCCTCCGCTCCCCCCCGTCGTCCCCGAGGGTGGCTCTACCTCTCATTAATCCCCCCGCCCGAGTTGAGCCCCTCCACCCGGCCCAGAATAGCCGAGGGAAATCGGATCAGAGCTAACGAGCGCCGGCTTAACGAGGTGCCGCTGCCATCCGCGCCCCCATCCCGCAGGCCATGCCTGGCCTCCAAGGCGCCCCGCTGGTGGAGCTGCCCCGAAAGCTGCAGCGCAGCCTCCTGCCCCGCCGCCAGCTGCAGCCTCGCGGTGCCGACATCTCCGAGTCGGTGCTGCACACGGCTGTGCTGGGGCCTGCTCCTCGTGAGCGGCGAGGGTAACGGGGGGGGGGGGGGGGTCGAGGAATCGCTCCGCTATCCAGGCCGCCCCCCCCCCCCAATTTTGGGTGCTGAGGGTGGGGGGTTGATGGGGGGGGAGGCGGCGATGGAGCTGGTTTTGTGTCCCTGCAGACCCCCCACCACGCTCTGCTGTTGGGATCCGCCACGTTGGACTCCGGAATTTGGGGAACACGGTAAGAAAAGGGTGAAGCAAAGGATTCCATCTGGGGTCCTTATGGCTGCCCGTCCCTACAGCCAGCACACGCCTGTCCCTGGTGCCCCCATCCCTGCCTCCCTCTGCCCCCCATCCCCACATCTCTGTGCCCCCCATCCCCACATCTCTGTGCCCCCCATCCCCATGTACCTGTGGCCCCCATTCCCACGTCTCCTTGTGCCCAGCATCCCCACGTCCCCATACACAGCATCCCCACATCCCTGTGCCCCACAGCCCCACGTCCCTGTGCCCCCCATCCCCGTATCTCCATGCCCATCCTCCTGCTGTCCCCATGCCTGGAATCACACAAGTGACAGCCCCACATCTACACCCCTCTCCCTGCACTTCCATGCCCAGCATCCCCGTAACCCCCCGTTCGTGATGCCCACCATCCCACATCCTCATCCTTTGCAGCCCCACATCCCCGTAGCCCTGCGGTCCCCATGACCTCAACATCCCACATCCCAACCCCACAACCTCACATCCATCTCCCCATCCCCGTATCCCCACACCTCGCATCTCAGATCCCCACACCTGTGGTCCCCACTGAACTCACATCCCAAATCCCAGCCCCTCACATCCCCACACCTCACATCCCCACCCTGTATCCCCACACCTTACATCCCACATCCCCACACCTGTGGTCCCCATAACCTCACATCCACCTCCCCACCTCTGCATCGCCACACCTCACATCCCACACCCCCCATCTCCATATGCCCACATCTCCCATCCCACATCCCCACACCTGTGGTCCCCACACCTCCCATCCCATCTCCATCCCATCCCGTTTCGATCTCTGTCCCATCTCCATCCCATCCCATCCCATTCCATCCCATCCCTCTTCTACCCCACCACCCTCATCCTGCTCCTCCATCCCATCCCATTATGCCCAAAAATCCCATCCCCTCCCATCCCATCCCATCCCATCCCCTCCATCCCATCCCATCTCCTCCATCCCATCCCATCCCATTCCAACCCCTCCATCCCATCCCATTCCATCCCATCCCATCCCATCCCATCCCCTCCCATCCCATCCCATCCCATCTCCTCCATCCCATCCCATCCCATCCAATCCCCTCCATCCCATCCCATCCCATCCCCTCCATCCCATCCCATCCCATCCCATCCCCTCCATCCCATCCCATCCCATCCCCTCCATCCCATCCCAGTCCCATCCCCTCCCCTCCCATCCATCCCATCCCATCCCATCCCATCCCATCCCATCCCCTCCATCCCATCCCATCCCATCCCATCCCATCCCATCCCATCCCATCCCATCCCATCCCACCCCATCCCCTCCATCCCATCCCATCCCATCCCCTCCATCCCATCCCATCCCATCCCATCCCATCCCATCCCATCCCATCCCCTCCCCTCCATCCCATCCCCTCCATCCCATCCCATCCCTCCATGCTGGAAGAAGCACACTTGGGCTCCCCCCTCCTTTCCCCCCCCCCCAGTCCCTGCTTGCTGCCATCCCTGGGGACGCCGTGGTGTCACCTCGTCCCTTTTGCTGTCCCGCAGTGCTTCATGAACGCGGTGCTGCAGTGCCTGAGCAGCACCAAAACCGTTACGGGATTTCTGCCTGAGGAAGGAATTCCTCCAGGAGCAGCCGCCCGGAGCCCGCGGCCCACAGGAGCTCACTGAGGGAGGGTGCTGCCCCCCAGCCCCCAGGCGATTTCAATCCCTTCCAGAACCTCCATGCTGACCCCCAAGCATCCCTGCAGCCTTCGCCGATGTCATCGCTGCCCTCTGGCACCCAGAATCCACCGAGGCCGTCAACCCTGGGCGCTTTAAGGCCATTTTCCAGAAGTACGTCCCTTCCTTCACTGGATACAGGTGAGGCTGTGGGGCACCCATGGGTGCTGGGGCGTTAATTAGAGACCCCTGGGTGCTCCCTGTTGGTGCCGTGGGGGCACCCAAAGGTGCTCATCCCCATGGTTGGGTGCCATGGGTGACCCCTGGGTTCTCCTTTTGATGCCATGGGGGACCCATGGGTGCTTATCACTATGGATGGTGTCATTGGAGACCCCTGGGTGCTGCCTGTTGTGCTGTGGGGCACCCATGGGTGCTTATCACTATGGATGGTGTCTTTAGAGACCCCTAGGTGCTGCCTGTTGGTGCCGTGGGGGACCCAAAGGTGCTCATCCCCCATGGTTGGGTGTCATGGGTGACCCCTGGTTCTCCTTTTGGTGCCATGGGGCACCCATGGGTGCTTATTGCTATGGATGGTGTCATTAGAGACCCCTGGGGTGCTGCCTGTTGGTGCCATGGGGGGACCTAAAGGTGCTCATCCCCATGGTTGGGTGCCATGGGTGACCCCTGGGTTCTCCTTTCGGTGGCATGGGGCACCCATGGGTGCTTATCATTATGGGTAGTGTCACTGGAGACCCCTGGGTGCTGCCTGTTGGTGCCGTGGGGCACCCATGGGTGCTCCTTGCTATGGTTACCACCATCAGAGACCCCTGGGTGCTCCTTTTGGTGCCATGGGGGATCCCTATGGGTTTTCCCCCTCATCCCCACGCTTGGGAGCTGGTAGGGGAAACCTGAGGCCGCTTCCCCTCGTCCCTGCAGTTGGTTTATTGGCACCCATGGGTGCTGACCCCCCCCCTTTCCCCCCCCCTTGCAGCCAGCAGGACGCCCAGGAGTTCCTCAAGTTCTTCATGGACCGACTGCACGCCGAGATCAACCGCAAGGGCCGCAGGACCCCCAGCATCCTGGCGGACACCCGGCGCAGCCCCCACCCCGAGGACAGTGAGAGCATGAGGTGTGGGGAGGGGGGACCCCCGGGGGGGGGGGACGGGGGGGGGACGCTGTGGGGTCGTGGGGACCCTCGTGACCCCAAACTGCGCCCCACAGCGACGACGAAACGCGCCAACCTGATGTGGAAGCGCTACCTGGAGAGGGAAGACAGCAAGATTGTGGGTGAGCGCAGCCCCCAAGGCAGGGGGTGTCCTTCCCCCCCCCCCCCTGCGGACCCCTCCGTCACCCCATTGTCACCCTCCTGTCGTTTCCCCCCCCCTCCCTGCCCCACAGACCTTTTTGTGGGGCAGCTGAAGAGCTGCTTAAAGTGCCAGGCGTGTGGTTACCGCTCCACCACCACCTTCGAGGTGTTCTGCGGACCTCTCGCTGCCCATGCCCCAAGGTAAGAGGAGGCCCCCCCGTCCCCCCCCTCCATCCCCCTCTCTCCTTTTCCTCTGTCCTCCCTCTCCATCCCCCCTCCATTCCTCCTCCTTCCCTCCCCCTTCCATCCCCCCTTCTCCTTTCCTTCCTCCTCCCTCCCTCCCCTCTCCATCCCCCCCTCATCCTTCCCCCCCCCCCATCCCCTTCTCTCCCTTCTCTCCACCCTCTCTCTCCCTCCCATTCCCCCTCATTCCTCCTCCCTCCCTCCATCACCTCCCCTTCCCCCTCTCCCCCTTCCCACCCCCTTCCCTCCACCCTCCCTCTCCCTCTCCATCCCATTCCCTCTCCATCCCCTCCTCCCCACTCTCCATCCCCCCTCCTTCCCTCCTTCATCCCCTCTCCATCCCCTCATCCTTCCCCCGTCCCCCTCTCCCCCTTCCCTCCTCCCTCCCTCCCCCTCTGTCCCCCTTCCATCCCCCCTCCATCCCCCCTCCTCCCTTCCTTCCTCCTCATTCCCTCCCCTCTCCATCCCCTCATCCTTCCCCCTGTCCCCCTCTCCCCCTTCCCTCCTCCCTCCCTCTCCATCTCCATCCCATTCCCCCTCCATTCCTCCTACCTCCCTCCACCCTCCATCCCCTCCCCACTCTCCCTCCCTCCCCTCTCCATCCCCCTTCCCTCCTCCCTTCCTCTCCCTTCCTCTCCATCCCCTTCCATCCCCCTCTCCCTCCCCTCTCCATCCCCCTTCCATCCCCTCTCCCTCCCCTCTCCATCCCCCCCTCATCCTTCCCCCCCGTCCCCCTCTCCCCTTCTCTCCACCCTCCATCCCCTCATCCTTCCCCCTCTCCCCTCTCCATCCCCCTTCCCTCCTCCCTCCCCTCCCTCCCCTCTCCCCCTCTCCACCCCCCCCACCGACCCCACAACCGAGCTCTGCCCCTACAGAAGAGCTTTGCAGGGGGGAAGGTTTCCCTCCACGACTGCTTCAACCTCTTCACCAAGGAAGAGGAGCTGGACTCAGAAAAACGCACCCTGTGTGCGACAAGTGCCGGCAGCGCACGCGCAGCACCAAGAAGCTGACGATCCAGCGCTTCCCCCGCGTCCTGGTGCTTGCGTATCCTTGTGGGGTCGGGGGGGCTTTTGGCGACGGGGTCGGGCTCCTCTTAGGGTCGCTGTCCCTTAACGGTGGCTTCTCAGACCTCAACCGTTTCTCCACCACTCGGTACTCCATCAAGAAATGCTCCGTCTTTGTCGATTTCCCCCTGCAGCAGCTCAACCTGCGCGAGTTCGCCAGCGAGAAGGCGGGTGAGGAGAGAGGCCAAGGGTCTGGGGGGGCTTGGGGGGGTCTGGGGGGGTCCGAAGGCGGCACCGAGCCCCTCTGTGCGCCCCCTGTCCCCTCCAGGCAGCCCGGTGTACAGCCTGTACGCGCTGTGCAACCACTCGGGCAGCGTTCACTACGG
The DNA here is from genome assembly GCF_023343835.1 of Lagopus muta. Taxonomy (NCBI): domain Eukaryota; kingdom Metazoa; phylum Chordata; class Aves; order Galliformes; family Phasianidae; genus Lagopus; species Lagopus muta. Next base: position 1,719,776 of record NC_064461.1, read on the forward strand.
CCATTACACCGCCTTGTGCCGGGATGCGGCCGGCTGGCGGCTCTACAACGACTCCGGTAGGTGAGCCCTGAACCTTGGGACCCCCCAGACCCCCCTTGGACCCCTCCCCAAACATGATGCGCTTCCCCAGACCCCGAACCCTGAACCGCCCCCCAACTCAAACCTCAGTCCTACCCCAAACCTGGGACCCCCCCCCCCCCCAAACCTTGGATCCCCCCTCTACCCACAAACCCCCCCCCCCAAAACCCTGAACCAGATCCCCAAACCCTGCACCCCTCCCAACCCCGCTCCCCCCCCCATACCCCCAACCCCCCTCCCCAAATCCTGAGTCCCCCTTTTCTCCCCCCTCAACTCCTTTCCTTCCTCAATCCCTAACCCTACCCAAACCCTGGGACCCCCCCTGGCTGCCCCCTATGCCCCCCTCCCCCCCCCCCCCTCGCCCACCCCCTCATTCTGAGGCTGCACCCGCAGAGTTTCGCCCATCAGTGAGAACCAGGTGCCGTCCAGTGAAGGCTACGTCCTCTTCTACGAGCTTCAGGACCCCCCCCGGCCGCCGGCCCTGAGCCCCCCCTTCCCCCCCCCCCCCACACCAAGGGCCGGGCCTGGGGGGGCCGGGACCCCCTTTGACCCTGGGACTGCAGACAGCTGGGGGGCGGCTGGAAGGAGCCCGCGCTGCCCCGGGACGGGGCTTTTGTGAATAAATTTATTAAAAAAAAGGCAAAAAAAATAATAATAATAATTAAAAATAAAGGCAATTTGGGTGGTTGGGGGAGGGGGGGCAGAGCGGGGCTGGGGGCGTGTGCCTTTAAGAGGGGGCGTGGCTTAGAGCGTGGTTACGCAGTGAATGGGCGTGGTTTATATGTATATGGGCGTGGCTTGCGCGTCCGTCAGGAGACAAGGCGCTTCCCTATTGGCTCCGGTCAGCCCCGCCTCCGTCCCTTCCACCAATCGCTGCCGAGAGGGGCGTGGCCGAGTGCGGTCCCGTCGTGAAAAGGGTCCGGTGGGAAACGCGGAGCGCGGAGTTCCGCGCAATGCCGCGCACCGTGGCCGTGGTCGGGGGGGGCATCAGCGGGCTCGCGGCGTGTTACCACCTGGTCCGCGCCCCCCACCCCCCCAAAGTGGTGCTGTTGGAGGCGGGGGGGGCACCTCGGGGGTTGGCTGCAAAGCACCCGAAACCGAGGATGGAACCGTATTCGATCACGGCCCGAGGGGGGTGCGACCGGGG